>NW_016107534.1:1943178-1952565 GCF_001604975.1 Cebus imitator
TTTAGTAGAGATGGGGTTTTGCCATGTTGGCCAGCCTGGTCTCGAACTCCTGACCTCAGGTAATCCACTCACCTCAGCCTCCCAAAGTGCTGGGATTACAGGCATGAGCCACTGCGCCTGGCCGATTTCTTACCTTTTACAGACAGCGAAAGTGATTTGCCCAAGGTCTTATGATAATCACAGCACAGCTAGGCTTCTGACTCAAATCTGACTCTAATGTCATCATTCTTTCAATCAAAGCAGTTTCCAAAATGTCTGTCATTCTTGCACTGTCATTGTGATTTTGGTCTTTATCTACCTACCATCTGCCCTATTAATGTTTTTATTGACATAAACTCTTAAATACATTTATTTAGAAAGGAATATTTTTATCGCTATCATAAAATGGAAAACCAGAATCACTTACCATAAGTGGAAAATGACTATAAAAATAAATACAGGTATACTTCACAGGTATTGTGGATTCGGTTCCAGATCACTGTGATAAAGCAAATATGGCAATAAAACAAATCACACAAATTTTTTGGTTTCCCCAGACATATAAAAATTTTTCTTACACTATACTGTAGTCTATTAAGTATGCAATAGCATTTTGCCTTTAAAACAATATGCATACCTTAATTTCAAAATACTTTAGTGCTAAAATTTGCTAATGATCGGCCAGCCATGGTGGCTCACACATGTAATCCCAGCACTTTGGGAGGCCGAAGCCAGAGGATCACTTCAGGTCAGCAGCTCAAAACCAGCCTGGCCAACATGGTTGAAACCCCCTCCCTACTAAAAATACAAAAAAATTAACTGGGTGTGGTGGCAGATGCCTGTAATTTCAACTACTCTGGAGGCTGAGGCAAGAGAATCGCTGGAACCGGGAGACAGAGGTTGCAGTGAGCTGAAATTGTGCCACCGCACTCCAACCTGGGCAAAAGAGCGAGATGCCATCTCCAAAAAAAATGCTAATGATCATTTGAACCTGCAGTGAGTCATGCTCTTTGCTGGTGGGTTTCCTTCATGAACTTTTCTTCTACATCCACAATTTGCTAATAACTGTTTGGCACAAGAGGCTTCACTTTCTACCTATCTCAGTTCTCAACAAGTCTTCCTCCCTAAGTTTCATTATTTCTAGCTTTTGCTTCAAGGTGAGAGATGTGTGGCTGTCCTTTCTTGAATACTAAGAGAGAATTGTAGGGTTCATTGGCCTAATTTCAATATTGTGTGTCTCAGGGAATAGGGAAGCCTGAGGAAAGGGAGAGAGAAGTGGGAAGGGCCAGTCAGTAAGGCAGTCAGAACACACATCACATTTATCAATTAAGTTCACCATCTTACTATTTTTATTTTATTTTATTTATTTTATTTTGTTTGAGGCAGAGTCTCGCTCTGTCACCTAGACTGGAGTACAGTGGTGCAAACTCGGCTCGCTGCAACCTCTGCCTCCTGGGTTCAAGGGATTCTCCTGCCTCAACCTCCCAAGTAGCTGGGATACAGGCACACACCACCACAACCAGCTAATTTTTTTTTGTATTTTTAGTAGAGTTGGAGTTTCACCATGTTGGCCCAGGACTTTGAGACCAGCCTGGGCAACATAATGAGACCTCATCTCTACTAAAAATCCAAAAAAATTAACTGGGCATGGTGGTGTGCACTTGTAGTTCTAGCTACTTGGGAGGCTGAGGCAGGAGGATTGCTTGTGCCCGGAGGTTGAGGCTGCAGTGAGCTGAGCTTGTACCACTGCACTCCAACCTGGGCAACAGAGAAATAACCTGTTTAAAAAAAAAAAAAAAAAGGATAGGCCACATATGTGCAGTGGGATACACTCTTCAGAGAGATAGGACCTTGGAGGTCGTTTAATGCAGAATCTCTTCCTCAGCATTCTAATCCCCACAACTACCTGCAGGAGATGTGTTTCAAGACTCCGGGCAGCTACCTGAACCCACAGATAGTACCATATCATACATATACTCTTTTTTCCTATACATACACATCTAGGATAAAGTTTAATTTATAAAATTAAGCACAGTAAGAAGTAAACAATAATAATAATAAAATAGAACAATTATGATAAATGCCATTATCACTACTCTTGCACTTTGGGGCTATTAATAAGTAAAGTAAGGGTTACATGAACACAAGCACTACAATGCCATGGTAGTTATCTGATAATCAAGACTGCTACTGGCTAATAAGCAGGTAAACACAGACAGCATGAAGATACAAGATGTCTCAAGCTACTCAGAGTGACATGCAATTTAAAATCAATGAGTTGCTTATTTCTGGAATTTTCCATTTAATATTTTCAGATTGCAGTTAATGACAAGTAACTGAAACCCAAAAAACAAAACCGTGGATGGAGTGGAATACTGCACACATTCAGATGCATGAGCATGCATGTGCGTGCACACACACACAATCTTATGCCATGTTCCCCACATGACCAACTGTCACGGGATCCTTGAGGTGTCACTTTTCCATCTGGAAATCTCTGTGGCTGGTGGTGCCTTTGCCTGAGTTTTGCTCATTCCACCTACTCGACCAGGCAGGCTGCACTCAGCTTGTGCTACTAGCCTGGATCCCACGGCTGCCAAGAACAAGCCAGGAGTGGAGCAGTCGGGGGAGAAGTGTGTGAACAAGCTGGGGGTCTAGCCACTGTGCACAATCAGGTGTGCCAGCTGTGGTGGGGCAGGCACTCCAGGTGCTGACAGGCCACGGCTCTGTGCAAGGCTTCAGCAGGACCACAAGTGGCTTTCACTGCAGGCACTGGGGAATGCAGTGGTGCCTGGGAGCTTGGAGATGCCAGGAATCACAGGGCCCCAAAGAGAAAGTCACTGCCATGGCTCAAGGAGCCCCTAGGTCTGGGATCCCTGAAGGGTCACAGCTCTTCTTTCTTTCTCATCACCCACAACGTGGTGGGTGGAGGGTTTGTTTCAATTCTGTTTGTGTTACAGCTCTTTCAGTCCTGCCATTTGGTGGATCTAGAGTTTTTGCCCCATGTTCAGGAAGAATGAGGTATGTGGACAACTTGGGGGTGAGCAAGGCAGAGAGGAGCTTCACTGAGCAAAAGAACAGCTCTCAGGAGACTGGCAGTAGGTAGCCCCTTTCTGCTGGCAGGCCATTCCAACTAGTTGAGGAAACCTGAAGTGGGTAGCTCCTTCCCATAGTCCCGATGATCTCTGTGACTCTGGCTGAGTCCTGGGGTTTTTATGGGCTCAGAAGGGAGGAGTGTGTGCTGACAGGTCCATGGGTGGCCATGGGCAGGCCTGGAAAAAGCACCATCCAACTGACCAAAGGGTCATCAATGAAGTCCTCACTCTGGAAGTCTTCCTTCACCCAGAACTGGCAGCCTGGCCCCCAGGCTTCAGGCTGTTCCTGGCTTAAAGGTGGGGTTTCACTGGGAACTTGCCCCTTCCCACCCAGGAACTTGTCTGCCTCCCACTATCAACATGCTGTCCATGGCACCCAGGCTGTTTGTGCTGAGGGGTACCTGCAGGCCGACACCAAGATGCCCTCTCCCCATGGCCTTTCTCCTGCACTCATTGGCACCCAAAGTCTGGAGGGGGCCAAGGTGGTAGTAGGGCCGGTGTATCAGTGCCACCCAGAGCACACACATACGTAGCCAGATTGCATAGCGTCCTGGTGCAGCCACAACTTTGCTTCACACCACAGTGGGCTCCAGGAGCGGGGAGAAGCCAGGGAGTGAGAGCAGGCACTTCTGAGTCTGCAGGGCAGGGGCTTCCTGGGGCCCTGAGAGTGCAGGGATGCCTAGGTCTGGAGCCACAGCTAGTAGCTGCAGCTGTGTCCAAGAGCACCGGGCTCCCACCCTGCCAACTCCATTGGTAGCGTGGCTCGTGCCTGTTCCAGCTCCTGCTGTCCCTGTGGAGCACATAACCCCACTGTGCCTCCCCTTCTGCAGCCAGCATCGACAGCAGCTGCTCCAGATGGGCTGCCACTACTATCACAACCATGAGGCCTCAGCTGAGACAGCTCCTTCCATGGCATATGTCAGTCCTGTCACTGAAGTGAATGCTTGTTCTTAACCTTCACTGTGCAGATTCACCCCATAAAACCTCACCTATTTCTCAGGACCGTTCTGCCCAGCAGGGCCTCCAGCTTGAAAGTAGAGAAGGCAAGGCAGGGACAGGATGTGCTCTATTACCCTTGAAATTTCATTCTAGAGCTGTGCAGTCCCATAGTTCTGCAATGACTGAAATGCTCTATAGTCCTTACAAGTCACATGTAACTACTGGGCATTCGAAATGTGGCTAGTGTGAGTGAGAAACTGCGTTCTTCTTCTTTTTTTTTTTTTTTTTTTAATGTGAATTACATTTAAATAGCCACATGCGGTTGGTGGCTACTTATTAAACAGCACAGCACAGTATTTGATAACAAAGAGACCTCTTGAAGGACATCTTCTGGATCAGTACCTATCCCAGATAGCCATAAACAAACCCTGCCACCATCATCTATCCCCTGCCTTTGAAAAGGGAAAGAATTTGGAAGGATGAACCTGTCCTCCTTTCTGAATATCCCCTTCTTCTTCTCCTTTCTCCCATATTCTTCCCTTTCTCCACATCCCAAGATTTCTCAGGAAAAGCCTAGACCTTTATTTGAAGGGACAGAATTTTGAGAATATTTAGAACTTACTGCCAAAAGAACCAAGTAAACGTGCCTCTGGAACATGTATAAATAAAGCACTTACGAATGGAAAGCAGAATATGAGAAATGGCACTTCACTCTGTTTGCTGCCATGACAAAAATACATATGCAATTAGGGAATGAATGCCTATTTTCTTAGATTAAGGAATTACAGTAAATTTTCTTAGATGTAGAAATGATATTGCGATTATGTAAGACAAGTTTCTTATTTTGGGGGATGCTAGAAGACTTAGGAATAACATGCCATGATGTAATATCTGTGTGTGTATGTGTGTGTGTGTGTGTGTGTGTGTGTCTGTGTGTCTGTGTGTCTGTGTATATGCACGCACATGTGCATACATGTAGGCATATGAGCACTTAAACACCAAGATAGATACATGTATAATACACATATAGATACATAGATAAGATAAATTGATGCATTGATGCATAGACAAATACATTGTTTAGATACATATATTGGCTACATACATACATACAAGCATAGATTAGATGGTAGATACATAGATGTAAACAGGTGATAGGGCAAACTGTCTATAATTGTTAAAAATAAGAGTGGGCAAGGGGTGCTCATAAGGGAAACATGATGGATGATGGAACTACTGCTAATAAAAACTGTTTTTATTACTGCTGAGTGGAGACCTCTTAAGGCCAGTGTGAGAAGTGGGTGGGTGTCGCTTCACCAGCCCCTCCAATAGGGTGACATGCTGGAGAAGCAGCAAGGCAGGGCCAGACAAGGTCCACACAGGAGGGAATGATCACAGGAAGGAGGAAGGAGCCATAGTCTGCATGGGCAGGACGGTAAGGACAATGGGCAGGATGGTATTAGATCCTCCCAAGGCCATCTCCTTCCCACTCCTGCCTCATTCCAAGCTTACAGTAGTGGACAGCCAGGCCAGAGCAGGGCCTGAGAGCCACCAAGACTGGCCAGGGGCCAGTGGGAGGAAGAACAAGGAAGGCAAAGCAGTCCCGAGTCCAGGGAATTCGGCTGTGAGGGCAAGTGGCCTGCGGGGACAGAGAGGAAACTTAGGTTTATTGCTCTCACCCCACCTCTCAAAGTGACTGAGGGAGAGAGGCTGAGACATCAGTTTCTCACCCTGCATATACACACTTGAAGCCCAGTCTCACACCCTTTACCTGCTATGGCTGTCAGTGATACCATAGACTCAGGGGTTACTAGTCTCCCTAACTTTGTGGGCTATGCAAAGAATGAGGAAAGCTGTATTGAGTTTCCTTTGATGACCCCCACTGGAGATCCATGCCCTCTTGGAGGTTGAGTCAGCTGGCTCTCCCCATGTCCTGCAATACTGAGGCCTGGCCTGAATTCTTACCCCAGCAGGGCTTGAGACAGGATTTAGGTGGGGTGTCACTCAGACACCTGTCTGGTGCTGTTGCCCAGCACAGCTGATAGCAGGAGGGACCCAGTGGTTCCAGGGCAGGCAGGGCTGCTGTGGGCACACTGCCAGGGGACTGCTAAAAAAAAAAAAAAGCAAGAGAAGAACCTTAGCTGCCAGTGATGCCTCCTGTTTAGAATGCCAGGACCCCAGGGCTGCCTGACACCCAGGTTGTATCCTGCTGAACTCCAGAGAGAACCATTCACTTAGTAGACTTTGGGGATAGTACTTTCTTGATGTGGACCCTGTGGGGCCCTGGGGAGCCAGAGATCCTGGCTCAGGCCAGAAATGGGAGAGGTCGTAAGCCCTTCAGTCTTCCCAGGTCACAGACTCCTCTCTCCTCCCAATTACCTGTGCAGAGATGATTCCTGGGGCAACCCTTGGCACAGTCAGCCCCTGAGAAGCACCTATAAAATGACAGTGAACCCACTCAGAAGGAGGAATTGGGTTTGGGCGCAGGAGGAGCATGGTGAGAAGCAGGAAGGTTAAATGCAAGGAGGTTCTAGGAAAGTCAGCAACTTCTGGCTGGGGTGGGAGGAGATGGATATTTTAACCCAAAACTGCCCTCTTCCCCAAGACAGGTCCTTGGGAAACTGGAGAAGAATGATTAAATTCCAGTGATGGTACTGGGGACAGTGCAGCCTTAAGAGCAGGGACTGGGTGTGCCCAGCATCTAGCACAGGGTCTGGCACTTGGGAGATGCTGAGTAAATGTTGGATGGATGGGTGGGTGGATGCATAGATGAATGGAAAAATGGATGATGGATGCATGGGTGGGTGGATGGATGCATGGGTGGATGCATGGGCAAATGGATGGATAAATGGATGCATGGGCAGATGCATGGATGAATGGGTGAATGGATGGATAAATGGATAGGTAGATAGGTGGGTGGCTGGGTGACTGGGGGTTGAATAAATGGATTCATGGGTGGATGGATGGATGAAGGGAAGGATGCATGGATAGACTGGTGGATAAATGGGTAGCTGTGTGGGTGGGTGGATGGATGAATGGATGCATAGATGGACAGATGGATGGATGGATGGATGGATGGATGGATGGATGGATGGATGGATGGCTAGGTGAGTGGGTGACTGGCTGGCTGGAGGGAGGGAGGGATGACTGGCGGGCTGGCTGGCTGGCTGGCTGGTTGGATGGATGGATGGATAGATGGATGGATGGATAAATGGATAGATGGATAGAGGATGAATGGATGGATGGAGCATAAGTGGGTGGGTAGGTGGGTGACTGGATAGATGGATGGATGGATGGATTGATACATGGGTAGATGGATAAATGGATGGATGAATGGAGGATGGATGGATGGATGGATGGATGGGCAGGCAAATGGATGATGGTACAGAGCAATCACCTGGAAGCTGCATTTCCCACTTGAGCTTCTCTTGTCGGCGCCATTTGGCTCTTCTGTTGGAAAACCAGACCTGAGCGAGGACAGGGACAATGCAGCTGGCTGTCCTTTATGCTGTCTGGCACCTGCTGATCTCACCACATGTTCCTTCCTAGCCTGAACTCACAATGTTGACCCTTCCTTGGGCCTGACATCCTCCCTCCCTGCCCTAGCTTTTGCTCTCTGGCCCCTTCCTCAAATCAAAAGTTTTGGTTGGGAAAGAGAGGAGAGCAATCAGCAGAATGTGAACAAGGAGGGTCTCATCTCTGATTTTTGCTCCGAACAAGTTTGCGTCCACCTTCTCACCTCCCCTCTCCACCTCATTGGAATCCAAAACCCTGGCCGGCATAGACTCTTCCTCCTTGTGGTTTGTGCACAGTGTTGCAGAGCCCACTCACCCTCACCGTGTCCTCAGGCAGAGAGGTGGCAGCAGCCAGCTTTCCACGGGCCACTGAATCAGGATACTGCCCACGCTGGAACTCTGCAGATATAGAGGCTCACAGAGTAAGGGCACCAGGAGAGGAGCAAGGCAGGAGTCTCCCCTCAGGCAACAACCCCAAACTACCTTCCTCCTCAAGGCAGGGCCACTCACAGCTTGCACCTCTCAGCCTTTGCCCACAGGCCTCAGGGCCACTGTCCCTGTGTCACACCGAGGACTCTCTGACCCTCCATCTCCCCCAGCCCAGCACCTTTCTCCAATGCTTCTGCTTGGCCTGGGGAGAAGATAGTCCGATTCCGGTGGCTGGTTCCTGGGTGGGGACCCCGGGGAGTCTCAGAGCCACTATGGGGAGGGGGGAGAGCTGGAGCTGAAACAACTAAAAAAAAAGACAACAGTTTGTTCTGGTTTGTGATGGTGATTCCTCTGGTCAGATGGGGTCCCTGAGTCCCTGGGGCTGCAGCCAGGAGACGCCATGGGTGGAAGAGCAGAGCCAAGATGCTGGGGCTTTCACAGTTACTTGGAGGTCACTGGAGGGTCACTTGGTGGAAAGGGTTCTCAACACCACAGTGGGGTGCATACTTAATGTGCAGGAGTTTGGGGGGATCAGCAGCAGGCTTGGTCCAGGTGTGTGTGATCCCAACGAACATGAATGATGCTCTAAGAAGCTATGAACGGGGCAGAGGGAGGGTATGAGACCCAGTCCTGTCTCTTCTTCAGTAGATCCTGTGAACCCAGGGGCTAGGGAACCTGGGTTCTGTTCCAGGAACTGCCATCAACTAGCTGGTGTCCTTGAGTAAGTTACTTCACGGGACCTCAATTTTCTTCTGCCAGGAGAGAATAAGACTCCCTGCCTGGTCCTCCTTATTGGGTTGTTGAGAGGGTGAACCAAGAAAGAACGAGAAAGGGCTTTGGGAAAGCCCTTTTAAGAAAGGGCTACAAAATGCTGGAGATTTGATTCTGGTTAGCCCTGGGGACAACTCCAAGACCCACCTGGTGACCTGAGCTGTGCCCACAGTAGTCCCTGGTCCTCCTGCAGTGCCCGCAGGACTCGATTGATGGAAGAGATCTAGGGGTGTTGGAGTGTTGTGGAGAGATGGTGCTCAGACCGGGTTTGCACCCTGAGGACATTCCTCTTAATATCCTTTCTCCCCTTCTGTCTCCACCCAAGCATTGTTCCCAAGAGCAGCCTCCTCTCTCCCTCTATGCTTTCTTATGCTTTCTCCTTCCACTTCTCTTCTTACCACCACTTTTCAAAAGAAAAACTTAAGGGTCAGAAGAGCCCAGGAGTCCTGTCACCAGCCTGGGATGCCCACATTGCCAAATAAGAAATGCTCTTTGTCGGTTGGGCGCCGTGGCTCACGCCTGTAATCCCAGCACTTTGGGAGGCTGAGACGGGTGGATCACGAGGTCAAGAGATCGAGACCATCCTGGTCAACATGGTGAAACCCCGTCTCTACTAAAAATACAAAAATTAGCTGGGCATGGTGGCACGTGCCTGTAGT
>NW_016107534.1:1952675-1961962 GCF_001604975.1 Cebus imitator
GCGCCATTGCACTCCAGCCTGGGTAACAAGAGCGAAGCTCTGTCTCAAAAAAACAAAAAAAAAAAAACAAAAGAAATGCTCTCTGTCTCCCCAGAAAGCCTGTTTTCCAGCCCCAATGTGGGGAGGGAAGCATACTTACACTGGGAGTCTTGTCCTGGGTACAAAGACCTTCAGCACAAAGCTGGCGTTGGATCTCCCAGGCAAAGAGGGCCGGACACTCACCCTTCAGCTGGGCAATTCGAGCCACCACTGGGGGTGTAGCCAGCCGTGGCTTGCTTCCCCCAATGCCCTTGGGCTCCAAGACACCTGTGCGGTAGTAACGCCCTAGGATCTTGCTCACACAGCCGTTAGATACCTGAGGCAGATGAGAAGCAGGGACAGGTGAGGCATAATGGGCAGAAGGAGGGAGAGAGTCCCTGGGACAAGAGGAGGCTACAAGACAAAGCCAAGACTTACTGGACCAGACCATGAAGTTGGGAGTCCAGCCTCACCTTTGAGGGCCCGAAGCTCCCCTTTTCAACCTCCAAGAGGGTCTCCCAGGAAGTGACCCAAGTCCCAAAAGCCCTCCAAACCTGCAACAGCACCAGGCTCTTGCTTTCAGAGGAGCCCCTTCTCTCTGCTTCCTGTCCCTATCACTGTGTGAAGGTGCTGGCTCATTACCTTCAGGCTCCGTGAGATGTCACAGGGTCGCATTCCACTGACTGCCAGCCGCACAATCTGCTGCCGGGTATCCAGAGGCAGGGGCCGGCCATTCACAAAGAGCCCCCCGAGCTGGTTCATGCTACTGATCCCTGGGCGTGAGACAGAGGTATCCACACACCACCTCTCCGACTGCCCTGCCCCGCTGTGGAAAGGATTACTCAGGCCCCTCCAGCTTGGCTTCCCACCACAGAGAACATCTTCTCCTGGGAGACCGCGTTCTTGCTGCCCCCAGGCAATCAACGCAAGTTACTTTCTTAGGGAGCTGGCTCACAGGTGAGTCTTTGTTCCTTGCCTGTACCCGCAGACTCTCCTGATCTAAGGAAAGCAGGACAGGGCAGGAAGGGAGGGACTGGAAAAAGCTTCCCTAGAACACCGACCAATGGCAGATGAAACGGCTGATGGAAACAAAGCCCTGAGGATTCCCCTGTCTCTGTTGTCCTCCCTGTCTTCCCACTTCCCCCAGGCTCCTCACCGTCCTGCTGCATGCTCCAGGCTGACGCTCCTCACAGAAGGATGAGCCACCACTGGGAAGCCTGGCAAGGGAAGTTCCTTCTAGGAGCTCCTTTTCCAGCTTGGGACCCAAGTCTGCAATAACGGGGCGGGTTGGGGGTTACTTGGGTGAGGTCTTTCACTTGAAATGGTCTTGGGAGGTAGCGTCTTGTGATAGAGATCAGGTTTCTAAAATTTGCCTGTGGGTTGGCTAAAATTAGAAAATTTGAATTTCTTTTATTTAAACCTTTATGTGATAAAAACTAAAACACTGCAGGTTGGCTGGAGACTGGATCTTTCTTGAAGTCCTAACAAGGGCTGGGAGGATTGGAAGGATTCTCATTTCCCACACATTCATTACAAAAGGTTGGGGTGGTAGAAAGCGATGATGCTTTCAAATGCTCAAGCTTTCCCTTTTTCAAATGGGCAGCTGTTGTCTCCAACTGCTCCTAAGCCTTCTCAGTCCTAGATGACACACCTGAGCCAAAGATTCTGGGGACCCCAAGTTCAGGGGTCCGCCTTCACTATTAGACAGTCTCAGTTGGGCTCTCCAAACTGCCAGCCAAATGCTGCACTTCAAAAGGGCTTGCTCCTGTGTTTTTTATACTCTCCAGGAAGCTCTGGGGAAACTGGAGTTCGGCTCTACCCCCCAGGCACTGAGGCCCTGGTCCTACACACTGGGCATAGAGATGAATACACCTGAAGTGCCAGCTTCTCCTAAGAGGCACATTCTTAGCATCTCTAACCTGCTGCGGTTGTTCATTCCTATTAACTCTGAAGAGTTCTAGATCTCACAGTGAAGCTTCAATGTCAGAGACCACCTTTCTGGTATCAGACACTCATTCATTCAACTAATCCCTTTATCAAAGGCATATTGAAGGGAGGAGATCAGAAGCAGGATAGAACTGTTTGCTGACCAACACAGAAACCATCATGAGCCCAAGGGAGTCTCTGAGCAGAAAGGGACACAGGTCCACAGGCCACCATACCTCTCCTACATTCATCAGTAGTTAATGAGAGATGAAGATGCCTCCTTTCATGCCTGGAACCCTGGTAGAGCTGGAGGTCACCCCAAGGAACAGCTTATGCACAGAACTTTCTTGTAATAAGCATGCCATCTTGGCTCAGTTAATTCATCTGCAGTTATATGCTGAATAAGATATTAAGCATGAGCACGTTGCTGGTTGTTCAGAATGAAGGCAGTAAACAGAAAAGGGTAAGGTCTTTGCTCTCCAGTGGATTACAGACCAACTGGAGAAAGAAGACTAGCACCAGTGAAACAAAGAATTACAAAGAAGGCCGGGCGCGGTGGCTCAAGCCTGTAATCCCAGCACTTTGGGAGGCCGAGGCGGGTGGATCACGAGGTCAAGAGATCGAGACCATCCCGGTCAACATGGTGAAACCCCGTCTCTACTAAAAATACAAAAAATTAGCTGGGCATGGTGGTGCGTGCCTGTAATCCCAGCTACTCAGGAGGCTGAGGCAGGAGAATTGCCTGAACCCAGGAGGCGGAGGTTGCGGTGAGCCGAGATCGTGCCATTGCACTCCAGCCTGGGTAACATGAGTGAAACTCTGTCTCAAAAAAAAAAAAAAAAAAAAAAAGAATTTGGAATCCGGAGTCTGCTTATTAAGTTCAATAGCTAAAATGGCTTTTACTCACTTTTTTCTAGGTAGGTAGAGGCACAGAGCCCTTCAAATCTTCATCTTTCCAAAAAGTCAAGCAGAAAGGCAGAGGTTTTCCAAAGAGAAAACTGAGGCACAGATTGGGATTGCCACAAGTCAGGGGCTGTCCAGAGAGTTAAACTCAAGGTTTAGAAGTCAGTTCCTCACCAGAAGCTACAACTTCTGGCTCCTAATCCTGGGCTCTCTTTCTCTGCTCCCACCCCTGCTTCATGTTTGTATAATTGCCACAAAAACAATGGAGAGAGGAGAGTCAAACAGAGAATGCAAAGGACTGCGCCAAGACAGGATGAAAGAGTTCAAAATATCAGCCAAACCCTAAATCCCTGACAGGACTCAGTTCTCCTAAGTGACCAGAATACAAAGAAGCAGTGGGGATGCAGGTTCAGTATCCAAACCCAAATAATCTCCAAACCTAAGTCATTATGCCCCAACTCACAAACAGAAACCCCATCTCAAAAGCCACACCACACATTCCCAACATTCACATTAACATGTCTGAAAAAATAACTGGTGCTTGCAAGATGGAAAAACAGGAAAAGGGGTGGAAAGGGCAGGAGGGTGGTAGCTGCAAAGACAGAATGGGAGAGAAGTTGGGTTTGGCCACGCAGAGGCATGGAGACAGCATGAGAGGCAGGGCAGACAATGAGCCTGAAGGTGAGCTACCTGTGTGGAGGAGATGAGGTGGGAGCTTCAGTGGGAGGGCTCAGCTTCTGAGACCCCTGCAGGCTCCAGGGGTGATGATGGTCTGGTCTTAGTAACAGCCTCCACTCTGCTCCTGCTTCAGCCCTGCCAGGGGGTCCAGAGCTACAGAGAGCCCGAGCTCAAGAGCAGAGGGCAGCCTTCTGGGAGTAGCCAATGATGTCACAGGCCATGAGCAGAGGAGAGAGGAGGAGGGAGGTGTGCATGGGCTGACAGACACCAGCCCTGAGGCAGGGCAAACCACAGCCAATGACCCACTGTGTCCTTCCGTGAGGAATCCTCAGAGCCCACTTTGTGTCCCTGAAGCAGAGACAGAGCCATTCTCATGCAGGAAAAAGTGCACCCACACAAGGACCAGTACTCCTGAAGGATACGCTGAGCATGGAAAATGGGGAACTTCAGGCTGTGTCCTTAAGGCTTTGAATGCACGGAAGCAAAAAGATGCCTTCCCAAACCACCAACACAGCTTCCCAGCCACAATGCACATGCCTGGGCTTTGGAGTCAACTCCTGAGTCGTGTGTGTTACTGTAAAAGAGAAATGAATGTACAGACTGTTGCCTAATACTGACTGAATTGGCTCCTAGCACTCTAAGACAATGAGAGTGAATGGAGAATAGTGTGTGTCCCCTAGCACCAGCTGTCCCCAGAGAGTGTCCTCACCAATTCTCCAATTGACTCCTTGACTGAGGTGACAACAAGCGTGAATTCTTGCCTGGAAATGGGAGGATCTCGGACTTCAGAACACTGACAATGGGAGTGGTGGTGGAAATGAGCCTCAGCATAGTCAGAGATGCATGTGGGTGTTTATAAGGACGCTTGCAGCAGGATTTTCCTCCTTCCATCTTTAGATGTTATCAGACTCCATTCTGTTAGGGATTTGATGCTTTTAGACTCTACGTCAGTAATGGCACTGTTGTTACCACAAGACACTACAGGTTATCTGGGTCCCTGGTGAGGCGAGAGGCATCAGTAGCTGGCCAGGTGGTAGTGGGGTGCTGGAAGTGAGACGCAGCCTCTAGTGCATGGAAGCTTCGTTGCCAGCCATCAGGGTCTTGGGCAGATCCCTGGGGGTGTGAAGGTGCTAACATGGAAAACTCTTTGGGTCCATTCCACACCTCAGAGTCTGTGAAGCCATTGCCAAAGTCAGATTGGAAGCAGGCAGGGTGTAGGGCAATAAAACTAGACCCAGAAATCAGAGAATGGAAGACTGCATTTCATTGTAAATGCTTTGAGGTTTTGGGGTGAAAGTGATTGTTGTGAGTTCAGCTTGATCCTAGGCTTGGGAAATCTTGCTCTCAAAGGCCAAATGTCTCACATAAATGGGTTTTCCCTTTACCCTGACACTTACTCTCTTCCTCTTCCACCCTCCTCCAGCATCCTCGGGCTGATATTGGGGTACAGGGGAGACTGACTGCAGAGGGTGATTTCAGGACCTCAGGCAGGACAGCATTTGCCCAAGTGCCCTTACAGTCATTCCATCCCAGGGAAGCTGGGGACTGCTGGTCACTCTACTTAGCCATGCCTGGGTGGGAGGAAGTCCCCAGCAAGGCCTGTGGTAGCCCTCCTCTTAGTCCCCCGTCCCTGCCTCATTCCTCCCTGCTAGATGTGCCCCTGCATGTAGGGGCTCAAGTCTCATGTCCTGACCAGCTATTCCTATAGACAGCTGCATGAGGGTGGAGATAGGGGTATCAGGGGGAGCAGGGACAAGCCCTGGCAGATGGTGGTGGCAGCGATTTACCCCATAAACTACCCTCTCCCTCCGCCTTTATGACGCCCTCTTGGGTCTGAACAAACAGAGGCTTTCTACCCAGAGGTGATGGGGGAGGGAAAAGTGGTAAAGGGCCCTGGTAGGGGGGCCTAGCCAGCCCAAAGGCTCTGCCACTCAGCCCTCTGCCCAGCGCACTAGACTGTTTGAGGAGCAAATATCTGCCTTCACTGTCTGACTCTCTCAACCACCCCCACCAGGTTTGGGGCTAATTGTCCCTCATTAGCTGGGCCCAGGCCCCGGGCTGCCGCCAGCCCCCGCCATCTGCTCACAATTATACATTAACTCAAAGGTCTTGCCACCCGCCAACAGGCTGTGCGCCCCTCTCCGAGGCCAGCCATGGCCATTCCAGCTTGTCCCTCGCCCTGATGTAGAGCCCTGATCGCTAGCTTCTTTTGCCCTTAGGACTCCCTGGTAGAAAGGCCCGTGTCTGTAGGGAAAGTCTTGTCCTTAGGAGAGGCGGCTGGAGTTCCCCTGCCTTCCCCAAGGGACCAGAGGGCGAGCCAAGGCCGTGCGTAAAGCTGGAGAAGACTGGGCGCGGCCAGCGCAGAGACACGCTGGCGCTGGTCTGACACCTCGACTCGGGCTCTTGGCACCTGCTGTGGGAGTTGACACCAGCTCTAGGCTGTTTCCATTCCTCTGGTGCATTTTTGTAGGCTATGGGATCCTGGCCCCCTTCTTCTCTTTCTCAGGAAAGCCCCATCTCCTGCCAGCCCTCAGCTTTCCAGAGCGCACGCGCCACTGTCCAAAACCGCTCCGGCGGCCTGTGCCTCCCACTTTAAAGTCAAAGTGATTTGCTTGCTACAAAAACACGGGAGCTCTTCGAGTTCCCTGAAAATTCTGAAATTGAGACCCTCACGCTAAAGTCGCGCCACCCCCCCCCCCCAAAGCTTTAGGCAGTTACCCTACTCTCCCAGCCCAGCCCCTGTTCTAACACCAGAACTCTCTCCCTGCAAATCCCTGCAATCTCCAGCTCAGCTTCTGGGAGGCTGGCACCCGGCACCCTCCCTCTGAACGCCCCAGGAAGGGAGGAAGGCGCACACCCTCCCTACGGTGACTTTGAACTGGGGGCACAGAAGAGCCCTCCATTTTCCCCTCTTTTTCACCATAAGCCTCTAACCTCTGAGCTCAATTTTGCTTCATATTTCTCTCAGGACTAGAGTAGATGTGGCGGGATGTTGAGTCTGCACTTTCCCAGACTAACTCCCAACGGAGCCGCGTTGTTCAGGGGCTAGAGCTAAGGACCTAAGGAGGCCAGGAGGAAGCCTGTGGGGATGTGAGAGCAGACTGCGCAGAGCCCAGCCCAGAGCTACCGGGACCTGGGGCACCGTGCGCCTTCGACCGCCCTTGGAGAGTGCCTCCTCGGGTCTGTCTGTGCACCAACCCTGCCAGTGTGGGGAAGGTGCTGCTTCAGGACTGCGGTGTCCACACCCACACTGGTAACTGGAAACTGGAAACCTGAAGGTCCTCTGTTCTCTGGGATCTGCCAGCTCTGCACTCCCAGAAGCTTCCCTCACCCTGCTGTGCCCCACTTCGCATGGGGTGGAAGATCTGGGGAGGCAGTTGTTGGTTTTTCTTTCATTTTCTTTCTCTTTTCTTTCTTTTTTTGTTTTTAAGACCTCTATGGTTTGATTCTGGGATGTTTGTTTTTAAGTAAACATTATTTCAATGAATCTTATTTTTTAGGACAGTTTAGATTTACAGAGACACTTCAAAGATAGTACAGACAGTTCCCATATGCCCCACACGGAATTCCCTTTATTATTAACGTCTTACATTGGTACGGTACATTTGTTATAAATAATAAACTAATGTTAAATATGTTGTTGTTATTTAAAGCCCACACTGTCTTCAGATTTTCTCCGTTTTACCCGAATATTCTTTCTCTATTCCAGGATTCCATTCAGGAGCCCACTTTCCATTAACCCTCATGTCTGGGACTCCTCTTGGCTGTGACAGTTTCTCAGACTTTGCTTGTTTTTGATGAAGTGGGCAGTTTTAAGGTGTCAGGTATTTTGTGGAATGTCCCTTGATGGGGATCTAATGCTTTTCTCATGATTAGGCTGGGGTTATGGACTTGGGAAAAGAAGACTAAAGAGGTAAAGTACCATTTTCATCACATCATATGAAAGGTACCTACTGTCAACATGATGTATCTATTACTGTTAATGGTGACCTTGAGCACCTGGCTAGGGTGATGTTTTTCAGATCTGTCCACTAACATTACTAAGCTCCCCTTTTCTTTTTTTTCTTTTCATTTTTGGAGACAGAGTCTCACTCTGTTGCCCAGGCTGGAGTGCAGTGGTGCAATCTCAGCTCACTGCAACCTCTGCCTCCTGGGTTCAAGCAATTCCCTGCCTCAGCCTCCCGAGTAGCTGGGATTACAGGCACCCACCACCACGCCCAGCTAATTTTTGTATTTTTAGTAGAGACGAGGTTTCACCATCTTGGCCAGACTGGTCTTGAACTCCTGACCTCGTGATCCACCTGCCTGGGCCTCCCAAAGTGCTGGGATTACAGGCATGAGCCACCGCACCAGCTCTATGCTCCCTTTTTCTAATGGTACTTTGCTGAAGGAAGTCATTGTGCACAACTCACACTTAAGGAGTGAGGCGTTATGCTCCACTTACTTCAGAGTGGAGTATCTGCATAAATCATTTGGATTTCTTCTGCTGGGGAGATATTTTTTTCTCCCATTTATTTATTTATATTGGTATAGACTTATTGTAAGGAAATGTATTTTATTTTGGGGTGTTATAATACAACCTACTACTTTATTTTGTTGATCTAGTTATTCCAGCTGTGATCATTGGGAACCCTTTCAATTGACTCCTGTGTCCTTTGGCATACCCTCATTATTGTAGGGTTGGAGTTGTTTGTTTCTTGAATTTGGGGGTTTTGGGGGATTTTTTTTTATGTCTTTACTATCTGCAACTGCAAGATGCTCCGGGTTATCTTGTATATTCCCTGCCCCAGTCCTAGCATCAACCATTTCTCCAAGGAGCCCTGGTTCCTTTTATTGAAGAATGGTAATGAGAAACCAAGATTTCAACCACAGTTATGCTTGTGGCTACTGGGGTATTCTTGTTTTATTGTATGGATGTATCACAGTTTATCCATTCACCTACTGAAGAACACCTTGGTTGCTTCCAAGTTCTGGCAATTATAAATAACAGTAGCTTGTTGTGACTGTTCTCTTGGCTGACAGAGCAAATAAATGGGTATATGTGTATACTGACCCATGTATATACACATGTCTTTAATACTTCTATATGCAACCACTTGTATCTAAATTAAACTAGAGTTCATACTGCTGTCTCCAACTCTAATCCATTATTACATGGGTCATTCTGGTTTCCACCCTGCTTATCTGTAAGCTCCCACTGCAGCAGTGAGAAACCTGGCTCCCACAATCCACCATCTATTTACTTCATTGTCCAATCCCAGTATACATTATTGTGGCATCTGAATTGCGAACACAGACCATATAGAAAAATGAAACAACTTCATCCACTGTAATCCAATGCTTTTGCACAATTTATTTTACCTTTAATTTTACAAACTCTGTTCATTCCAAAGTTACTTAAATCAGTAGCTTTACCCCCTCTCCCTTCAGTTAGGTGGTTTTGTATATTTGTAAGACAGATTATTTTCTCACATTCTACATTCTATTTTAAGATCCTCTGACCTTCGACATGACTTTTAAAAATTTGCACACATTAACGTTCACTCTGCTGTAAAGTTCTATAGTTTTTGACAAATGCATAATGTTATGTATCCACAACTATAGTATCATACGGAATAGTTTCACCATTGTTAAGAAAACCTGGTGTTTCACCTGGTAACCATTAATCTTTTTACCATTGCCGATTTTGTTTCTCTTTTCCAGAATGTCATATAATGGAATTAGAGAGTGTATAGCACTTCCAGACTGGCTTCTTTCATTTA
>NW_016107534.1:1962338-2027208 GCF_001604975.1 Cebus imitator
AAAAAAAAAAAAAAAAAAAATAGAAAAAAGAAAAGAAAATGGGCTGTATAAAAATTTAGAGAGAATTGTCATATTCATAATATCTAGTCTCCCTATCCAAGGCAATATGTATTTTTAATAGACTTCATGTTTTTAGAGCAGTTTTAGGTTCACAGCAAAATTGAGTGCAAGGTGCAGAGATTTCCCACATACCCTTTGTCCCACACGTGTATAACTCTCCCTGTTATTAGCATTCCCAACCAAAGTGGCACATTTGTTACAACTGATGAACCTAAGCTGTGGGATTTTTGTAGGTTTCTTTATCAAATTGAGGAAGTTCTCCTCCATTCCTAGTTTGTTGAGCATTTTTATCATAAGTGGGTATTGGATTTTACTAAATGCTTTTTCTACGTCAGCTGATATGATTATATGATTTTTTTTCTTCTTATAGCTTGTTGATGTGGTGGCTTACATTGAATGGTTTTTAATGTTGAACCAGCTTTGCAAACCTGAAATAAATCCCACTTGGTCATGATGTATAATTCTTTTTATACAGTGTTGGATTTGATGTGCTAATATTTTGTTGAGAATTTTTGCATCTAGGTTCATGAGCAATATTAGTCTGTGTTTTCCTTTCTTGCAATGTCTTTATTTCTTGGTACTAGGGTAATACTGGCCTCATAAAATAAGTGAGGAAGTGTTTCCTCAGTTAGCCAACTTTGAGGATGAGGATTTACCAAGCAGATGTAACTCAGGCTGAGAGACGCACGAAGTTCATCTCCTGTACCGGCATCTAGGACAGTATGGCTCAATAATTAACAGTGGGAATTCTAGAGCCATCAAACCTCAGTGCCTATGCTAGCCCTGCTATGCCATCTGCATGATCTTGGATCAGTTAACTGTTAATTCAACAAATAATTATTGAACATGTGCCAGGCACTGGGATAACAGCAGTGAAGAAAAAGGACAGAAATCTCTGCCTTCTTGGAGGCTACATCCTTTTCCTAAGCTTACATTTTAAAACTTTCTGTGCTTCATTTTTCTGCATCTATAAAATGAAAATGACAATAGTAGCCACATCATATAATTGTGAATATTATGTAAATTAACATATGTAGAACATCCTATATAAGTGTTTGATATTATTACTATTAATACTATTATTGTGCACCAACAGTTGATGTTATTATCTATTGACTGAGTTCAGTAGTTACAGTCTAGGAGACTCCCAGGCCATCCTCCCTGCTCTAACTGTGTGCTCCTCTGTCTCTCTGCTTCTTCAGTTGGCCTTCTTGATCTTTAGCCTATTATAAGAAACTCCTTCTCTGACCTAGATTTATTTTGCCTAGGAGATAGCTGAGTGGCTATCTTTTTGTTGCTTTTGAGAAATACCAAAAATTGACCAGGCATGGTGGCTCATGCCCATAATCCCAGCATTTTAAGAGTCTATGGCGAAAGGATTGTTTGAGGGCAGGAGTTAGAGACCAGCCTGGGCAACATAGTTTTTTTGGTGGAGATCCCCATCTCTGCCAAGAAAGAAAGAAGAGAGAGAGAGAGAGAGAGAGAGAGAGAAAATAAAAGAAGAGAAAGAAAACACCACTAACAAAACCCTTCATAATTGTAATACCAGCCTGGCAGACTGGCTGCATTAGCATCACCTGGGACTAGTTAGAAATGCCATAGAAGCTTGACCCATCAGGAAGAAAGATTTAAGCATTAGCCTCCTGTCTCCTTGCCAGTGTACTTGCAGCAAAGCTTTTTAAAAAATGGCTGTGCACAGTGGCTCATGCCTGTAATCCCAGCATTTTAGGAGGCCGAGGCAGGAGGATCATTGAGCCCAGGAGTTCAAGACCAGCCTGGGCAACATAGTGAGACCCCATCTCTACAAAAGTTAGCTAGGACTTGTGGCACATACATGTAGTACCAGCTCCCCTCCCAAGGAGGCTGAGGAGGGAGGATTGCTTGAGCCTGGGAAGTCGACGTTACAGTGAGCAATGCACCACTGAACTCTAGCCTGAATGACAGGGCAAGATCCTGTCTCTAAAAAAATAAAGAGAAAAGAAAAATACCCAAACTTTTGCATTTTTTAAAGGGAAGGGGATAAGGAGCATAAGTCACCAATAGTCCAGGTCTTTGCCTGTGTGCTATCTGAAGGTTGTGGAGCCTTGGCCTGGCCTAGGTTAGAGTTGGGGGTGGGGGGCACTATATTTTCTCCAGCCATCACTGAAAATCAGGCTGTGTCAAGCCCAACAACCTATGGAAAACTCAGTACCCCAGCTTGGGTAACTTTCTACTGCTTAGTAAGACCCAGAGTAAATAGGAAAGAAAATTCACTCCCTGATGATAAAGGTCCTACCTCTGTCCCAGGAATTCAGAGGCTTTCAGCTTTACTGTGCCCACAAAGGCCCCCAAAGCAACACCTACTCAGCCCAACAAAAGCATTGCACTACCCAGAGAACAAGCTGTGTAAAGACAGGTGATGATAAATTAAGTCTCATCACTGTCTTCGCCTTGGCATCATTAAATACAATAACCAGACTTGAAACGAACCATTGTCTCAGGTTTCATTATCAGTCCAGCTGGCATCTCCTCCACTGCTAACCCTCACTCTCCCAATTCCCCTTCACTCAGGTGGACCTGGTCCTCAGGTCCACTTCTTGGTTCTGGACCAAAACAGCTCTTACTCTCTGAAGTCTCCGCTACCTGAAATCGATGATGTTAGCCCTCCCTGGCCTGCTCCACATTTCTCTCTCTCTCTCTCTTTTTCTGGAAGACAGCTCAATATTAATGTTTAGAGGAAACTTCTTTTTACTCTCTGATTTTATTGGCTTCTCCCACTCTCCAGTATTTAGACCTTTCATGGCAACTCTTTCTTTACCCTCTATGCTGGTTTCTCTTCAGCATTCTATTTTTATAACTGAATGCATAATTATAATTGTCTTAACCAGTGTTTGGAAAGAAAGCTCCATAGAGCTGCTTGATCTCAGACACCTGGGTAAGTCACCTGGGGTCCTGGCAGATCCCTGCCAGGTCAGCACCGGGGCTCCCCCTGCAGCCTGCCCAGCGCTCTGCATTTGTAACGACAGCTGAGAGTAATTGTCCACAACCCAGGCTCCCTTCATTGCCACATCTCCCTCAAAGCCTCGGCAGTGTGACTGGAAGAGGAGACAGCACCAAAAGGGCAGGAGGATGTGGAGACTTGGGAAAGAGATGGCTGCAGCCAGTGTTCTGAAGTCCCAGTTCCCCTCCAGCACTGGATCTCCGGACTGCCCCGCCCTGCACTGGTACCTGACTTTCTTTAGGGATGGAACTGAAAAAAAAAAAAAACAGGCTCTGGAACCCAACAGAGTCAGATTCTCTGGGTGTGGGAGGAAGCTGGGTCTGAGAATGGAATGCTTTTTTTTCTTGAAAAAAATGAGGAATTTATTTTAAAACAACTGATAAAAAGATCAATCAAATTAGCTAACATAATTGTCCAAAGGTGCTAATCTTTTTTTTGGGTGGGGGGTGGGGATGGAGTCTCGCTCTGTCGCCCAGGCTGAAGTGCAATGGTGCGATCTCAGCTCACTGCAACCTCCACCTCCCGGGTTCAAGCAATTCTCCTGCCTCAGTCTCCCAAGTAGCTGGGACAACAAGCATGCACCACCAGACCTGGCTAATTGTTTCGTAGTTGTAGTAGAGATGGAGTTTCACCATGTTGGCCAGGCTGGCCAGTTAGGTTGAACTCCTAACCTCAAGCGATCTACCCGCCTCAGCCTCCCAAAGTGTTGGGATTGCCGGCGTGAGCCACTGAGCCCTGCCCAAAGGTGCTAATCTTAGTAACTCAGAAGGAATAACAATTATGTTGGATCAGTAATAAAGAATGCTAATTTTCACTTGAGCCCAGGAGTTTGAGACCAGCCTGGGCAACCTAGGGAGACCCCATCTCTACACAAAATACAAAAAATTAGACAAAAAAAAAAAGAAAAGAAACAAAACAAACACAAAAATTAGCTGAGAGTGTTGGTGCACACCTTAGTACCAGCTCCTTGGGAGGCTGAGGTAAGAGAATCACCACAGCCTGGGAGGTCAAGGCTACAGTGAGCTGGAATGGCACCACAGCACTCCAGCCTGGATGACAGAATGACACCCTGTCTCAAAATAATAATAACAATAATAATTTTATTTCTGGAATTTTCTTTTCTTCTCTTTTCTTTTTAGTTGTGGTAAAATATACATAACATAAAACCTGCCATTTTAATCATTTTTACATGTACAATTCATTGCCATTAAGTGCATTCACAATGTTGTACAACCATCACCAACATCCATCTCCAGACACTCTGTACCCATTGAATAACTCCCAACCCTTCCTCCCCTCAGCCCTTCCTAAACTCTATCCTACTCTCTGTCTCTGTAAATTTGCCTATTCTAGGTACCACATATGCATGAAACCATGCAATATGTGTCCTTTTGTGTGAGGCGTATTTCACTTCACACGATGTTCATGAGAATAGATTTCATATGCATGCTTTCTCTTCCCTCCTCCTTATCACCCTTGCCTCAGTAAAAAACGAAAGCTGCTTTTGGAGCTATTGGTAGAGCCTTAGGCAATAATGAAGATGTCAGTCTATGAAGATGAAGGATCAAGTAAAGCAAGTGTGCAAAGGTGTCAGTCTATGAAGAACAGACTCCTTCTTTTTTTTTACTTTGAGGCAGGGTCTTGCTCTGTCACACAGTCTCGAGTGCAATGGCCTGATCTTGGCTCACTGCAGCCGCAACCTCCTGGACTCAAACGATCCTTAGCCTACTTAGCTGGGACTACAGGCGCACACCACCACACCAGGCTAATATTTTGATTTTTGGTACAGATGGGGTCTCAACTATGTTGCATAGGTTGGTCTCAAACTCCTGAGCTCAAGCGATTCTCCCACCTCAGCCTCCTGAAGTTCTGGGATTACAGGCATGAGCCACCACATCCAGCCAGAGTTTATATATCTTGAGATCTGGCAGAGCCCCACATGAGACAGAAGACATGGCAAGGGAAATTCATCAGCCCACAAAGATACCAAGCAATTCAAACAAGAAATGGCAGCTTGCCTCTCTCCCCATGTTTCTTCTGGCCAAACCTGGGCTGGAGTTGCCCCAAACACCCCAGCAGGGGAATTCCCACAGGCGAGTGCCCAAGCCACCCTGAGATGGGGCTGGTTGGGATTCCAAAGAAAGAAGCACTAAACGCCAGGGTGATGAGTCCAACACATCTATTAGGGGAACTTTGATACAGAGTGACCTACAGCAATGCTTGCGATGGACAGTGAGAGAAAAGGGAAGGTCTACCTGGGTACGTCCACAGCGAGGGCATCAGGGCATGGAACCTATTTGAGGAATTTGGCTCAGGGCTGGGGCCAGTTTCTTTCAGTGTTTTGAGTAACAACCTCAATACCTTTGTTAGTGCCTGGCCCCTTTATTAGTTCAAGGCCCCAGGCTGGGTTCAAGCCTGCTGGGGAAAACCTATAGCTGGCTGGATCACAGAGTAGTCAAGATACTCTGTGATTTTTGGTCTGGACACAGAAAGAAAGTGGAGGTAACTAGGGTACCCAGCACCTCAGATGCTTGGATTTCTCTGAACTGAAGGGTGAGACTCCCTGAGCTCTGATCTGGTTAGCGAGGCAATAAAGAGAGGCAAAACAGAGGAATTAGGTGCCAGGGTAAGTCCTGCCTCCCAGTTCTTTCTCTCCCAATCCAGTCTCGTTTTTTAGAACACATTAAAGCTGTAATCTTAAAAATTCATGGAGTAGGAGCCAAAGGGAGAAAGTTTGAAGTAGGAGGAAGGAGCGTGTGGGAGGGGAAAGGAGAAAAAGAAGGCAGGGCAACTCCCTCTTTAGGACTTGTGGCTGCTTCAGTCCTGCCTATCCAGAGACAGTGGGAAGACACCATTGTCAAGTGTGTGGAGGGGAGGACATTGCCTGGAAAAACAGAGATCAGGCCAAACTCTGCTACTTCTTTTTGCTGTGAAACCTCAGCTTTCTATGAATAAACTAACGCTAGTTCGTCTTTCTCTTTTCATCAAAGGGAATTATATTCATTTGCTATACAACTGCCTAACAAAGTACTACAAACTGTGACTTACTTAAACTACATACATTTATATTGCCTCACAGTTCTGGGGGCTAGAAGCCTGAGATCCAGATGTTGGCAGGGCCATGCTTCCTCTGAAAGCACCAGGGAAGGATCTGCTCCAGGCCTTTCTACCTTTCTACTAGCTTCTGGTGGTTCCTTGGCTTGTGTCAGCATAACTCAGATCTTCATGTGGTGTTTTCCCTCTGCGTGTGTGTGTGTGCGCCTGTGCATGTGTGTGTGTGCGCGTGTGCATGTGTGTGTGTGCGTGTGTGCGTGTGCGTGCGTGTGTGTGTGTGTGTGTGTGTGTGTGTGGTGTGTATCTCCTCACTACATCTCTGCATTCTCATTCTGTTCCTAAGGACACCAATTGTATTAGTCCATTTCATGCTGCTGATAAAGACATACCTGAGACTGGGTAATTTATAAAGAAAAGGAGGCTTAATAGACTCACAGTTCCACACGGCTGGGGAAGCTTCACAATCATGGCAGAAGACAGAAGGCACGTCTTGCAAGCTGGCAGACAAGAGAGAATGAGAACCAAGTGAAAACGGTTTCCCCTTATGAAACCATCAGATCTCGTGAGACTTATTCACTGCAAGGATAATAGTATGGGGAACACCGCCCCCCTCCCATGATTCAATTATCTCACACTGGGTCCCTAACACAAGCACGTGGGAATTATGGGAGCTGCAATTCAAAATGAGATTTGGGTGGGGATGCAGCCAAACCATATCACCAGTCATATCAGATTAGGTCCCATCCTATGCCAGTATGCCCTTGTCCTAGCTAATTATACCTGCAATGACCCTAGCTCCAAACATAGTCACATTATGAAGTACTGAGGGGTGAGGACTTCAAATGTGAATTTTGGGAAGACACAATTTAACCCGTAGTAGAAATGATTCCATTGTTTTAATTAGCACCGAGGTCCAGAGGGAGACTGCCAGACCCCTTCTAAGCCACGTTCCCAAGAACCAAGCATTATCTGTTCTGTGCTTTCCTGCCTGGCCCCAAAGATGAGGTCCTACTCTGCTTCCTGGGCAAGGACTGTAGAGTGAGGGACCAGAAAGGCAATAATTCTCCTGGTTCTCACCAACATGCCATTTATCATTTCACCCTCACCACAAGCACTTATTTGGGGACCACTCCATGGGGCAGACATGGGGTCAACACCACTTTCTACTGGTTGTCATGGTCTTGTTGGTGCTTTTAGATTTCAGTTTAGATTCATCCTCTCTTTCCCTGAAAGTTCTAGGCCTCAGGGTGAGGAAAAGACCAGAAGCTATTCAGAGTCTATCTGACAAACACTGTCTTCAAGTTACTTGCTGCCTCCTGAAGACACCTAACCATAGGATCAAGGTGTATGGGGTGGAAGAAGAGGCCAGAAGACTGGGCATGCATGCCAGCAAGGCCTCTGCTGGGCAGCCCAAGGGTATCATTTGGCCTCTAGCATTTGACCGAGAGGGAAGAAACCTCTAAAAGTGGGGACAGGCTCTGATAATGAGGATAGGGTTGAGACGATCAAGGACTATGGAAGCAAATCCTCCTCTTAAATAGCACTCCCTATTAGAATAATAGTCCCTATAGGATTCCCTATAGAAGTCCTAATAGGACTTCTGAAAGTTCTCAGATATTGTCAGCTCTGTCTTAACCCAAGAAGGAGGTTAGAGTAGACTGGACTCCCTCTAATCTTTAACTTGTAGGAGCAGAAATTTTCTTGGAAGATAAAGGACAAACAAGTTAGATAAAAGGGAAAACATTACCCAAGGTGCTGAATAAAAGTTTCCGTAGGAGGAACGTAGAGAATTGCCAGAGTGACTTGAAGGAATGACTCATCCAGCCTGATGGAGAAAACAAAGATGGGTGGGCAAGAAGCCTTGTGGGATAAGAAAAAATGGGTGTATGTGGTGAATGTTATGAAACGAAGAGGTCTTTGTCAATGCCCCTGGCCTCTATGTGGGGTGGGATGGTCTCTAAGAGACTTCCAAAAATAATGACTTATGTAACAGTTTAACTGGTAGAAGGACTATGAGCTTGAATTCAGGAGTCAAATCAAGTGGGTTGGAATCCTGTCCTCCTGAGCCTCAGTTTTATTGTCGTTGCAAAGGAAACGTGTCTTCTATGGGATTATTATAGTAATTTCGTGAGATAATATGATAATATATATAAAATATCTAGTAATGTGCCTGCCCCATTGTAGAGATTGAATAAATGGTAGTTTTTATAATTTACTTGAGCACAATAGAAGGCAACAAGAGAAATCTTAGCTATCAAAAATCACAAGCATAGGGTTTATACAGGTACGCTGAAATAGTGCACAGCAAAACAAGGCTAAGCAAAAAACTCAAGTAGCAAAAAGTCTTTTGCTACTTTTCTAGGCTGCTGTTTTATGGTCACATGGAATTCACTCCTATTCATCCTTCTCACCAGGTTAATTTTATCTGGAGGCTAGAACAGTATTGCTATCAATCATGCTGTCACTGAAGAGAAGCAATTTGCTGTCCTTCCAGGGTGCACTGTGGATTGTGTTGGCCAGTAGACAGGGCTGGTGGGAGCAACTGTATAGCAGTATAGCAGTGTAGCAGCAATACTAATCCCCGAATGAGTGATGAAAACTGAGCTTCTGGGCTTTTCTCTAGCATTATACAACCAGCACTCCCTCCTTCTTCCCCTCTGCGGAATTGGCCCTGAGAAAAGCCCCCTCTTTGACGACTTGGGGTTGGAGGGAGGTGAGGACTTCTGTGAGCACCCAAGCAGTTCAGGGCCACCTTGTTGGGGAAAAGTTCATCAATACCACCTACTTTCTAACCAATTACAACCTTTTCTGTGACATTTATTATGCTCCCACTACGTTCTGACTCCTTTTCTCTCTCTTGCATTTCCTGGTCCCAGAAAGCTTTTATACTGGTATAAGATACAGGCTGAAAATCTTTAAGAAAAATTATCTGTGAAGGTGGAATATGTTTTTGTTGGGGCTCTTTAGTTATAATTTGCTTACTTTTAGTTTAGGGAAAGAGACAAAGCCATTTAACAACATGGAGAAGGCATAAGCAAGAAATAAGATGCATGGGAGGAAGAGAGAAAGAAGGGGAGAGGTTGACTAGTGGAGTCTGTGTACTTGTAAACATTAGGGCAATTGAACAGGTTTTCCCATTATCTTTCCTGGCTAGGAAGATGAAATTGGTCTCACATTTTAGGAAACAGCAAGCTAAAAATCTAACTCCCTTGAAATTCCATGAGTAGCAACCCCCAGGAAGATAATCCATTCTAATCCTTCCATGGGAATTCAAATACCAAGATGGAAATGTTTAAAATTACAGTTAAAATGAATGAACATGCTTGTGTTTGCTCCTGAATCTAGGGATCCAGAGTTCAGAAGGGACATTCTTCTTAATCACCTTGTCCTGGCTACAAGGCCCAGATGGGAGAGGAAAGTTGATGCTTTTTTAGCTGTCGTGGTGAAAGAGGTGGAGAGCCACAGCTTCAAGTGGAGCTTGGTCTGGAGGAGAGGTCTGGGCTGGGGAGATTGTAGTGAGTAGACAACAGAAGATGTACAGACCTCTTCTGCAGAAGTTGGGTCCCAAATAACTTAGTTAAATTAGGCAGCTTGAAGAATATAGAGTTTGAATCTTCTAGGGCCTCAGGATTTTGATTTTATCATTTGATTTGTGATTAAGAACTTCCAAGCTCTAGGAGCAGGAGAATATTCCAGGGTCAGATGCTTTCTTTTTCTCCTACCTCATTTTGGATTACAATAGGACACAAATGGCTACAGTCCCAGAAGGTGAATTAAGGGAATTAAGGGAAGACAAACAAAATGATATTACAATACCTCCTGGAATTACTGCTATGAATGTGAAAGGCAAAATAATAAAGCTCTTAGAAGATAATGTAAGAGAATATCTTTTTGACCATATACCAGCTACATATATTATCAAATGCTCAACCCTGATTAGAAATCAGGGTAATGCAGGCCAGATGTTGTGGCTCATGCTTGTAATCCCAGCTGAGATTAATTTTGGGAGGCCGAGGTGGGTGGATTACTTGAGGTCAGGAGTTCAAGACCAGCCTGGCCAACATGGTGAAACCCCGTCTCCACTAAAAATACAGAAATTAGCTGGATGTGATGGCACACGCCTGTAATCCCAGCTACTCAGGAGGCTGAGGCATGAAAACTGCTTGAACCTGGGAGGCGGAGGTTGCAGTGAGCCAGGATTATGCCATTGCATCCCAATGTGGGTGAGAGAGCAAGACTCTGTCTCAGAAAAAGAAAGAAAGAAGGAAGGAAGGAAGGAAGGAAGGAAGGAAGGAAGGACAGGCAGAAAGAAAGAAAGAAAGAAAGAAAGAAAGAAAGAAAGAAGAAAGAAAGAAAGAGAAAGAAAGAAAGAAAGAAAGAAAAGAAAAGAAGGAAAGAGGGAAAGAAAGGAAAGAGAGAGAAATAAGGGAAATGCAAATTAAGACCACAATGAGATACTGCTACACATCCACAAGGATTGCTGAAATTTAAAAAGACTGACAATATCAAATGTTGGTGAGGATGCAGAACTAGAATTCTCATATACAGCTGGTAGGAATCAAAATTAGTATAATCATTTTGGAAAAAGTTTGACATTATCTACCAAAGTTAAATATTCATAACTTATAACCCCTATATATTCCCCCAAAAATGCATGACATCAATGTTTATTTGTAATAGCTACACACTGGGTACACCCTTGTACCAGTTACTATTGCTGTACATTAAACCACTTCAAGCTTAGTGGCATAAAACAATCACCATTTTATTATGCTTATGGATTCTGTGGGTCAACAGTTCAGAAAGGACCTACGAGGGATTGCTTGTCTCAGCTCCACAATGTCCATGGCCTCTGCTGGGAACACTCTAAGGTTATGACTCAATAGTGAGGGGCTAGAATCAGTTCAAGGCTTGCTCATTGATGCATCTGGCTGTTCATGCCAGCTGTTGGCCAAGAACTCTGTTAGACCTGTTGGCCAAAACATCTGCATGTAGCCTCTCCATGCTCTATGTTGGGCTTTCTCAAAGCAAGATGGTGGGTTCCAGGCACAAGCATCCCAAAAAAACAAGAGAAAAGTACATGGCATTTTAATGACCTATCTAGAAGTCATTTTTGCTGTACTCTGTTGGCAGAAGCAGAGCAAAGGCATATCCAGATTCAAGAGGGAGGGGACACTGAGTGAAATTTTTTGTTTTGTTTTGTTTTTAATTTCTTATTTTTTTGTTGTTGTTTGTTTGAGATGGAGTCTCATACTGTCACCTGGGCTGGAGTGCAGTGGCGTGATCTCGGCTCACTGCAACCTCTACCTCCCAGGTTCAAATGATTCTCTTGCCTCAGCCTCCCAAGTAGCTGGGATTACAGGCATGCGCCATGACACCCAGCTAATTTTTTGTATTTTTAGTAGAGATGGGGTTTCACTATGTTGGCCAGGCTGGTCTTGAATGCCTGACCTCGTGATCCAGCCACCTCGGCCTCCCAGAGTGCTGGGATTACAGGTGTGAGCCACCACACCCTACTAGTTTTTAATATTTTTTTTAAAAAGAGATGGAGTCTCACTCTGTTGCCCAGGCTGGAATACAGTGGTATGATCACAGATCACTACAACTTCAACCTCTCAGGCCCAAGAGATCTTCTACCTCAATCACCCAAGTAGCTGGGAATACAGACATGCACCTCCATAGTTGGCTAAGTTTTTTAGTTTTTTTGTAGAAAAGAGGTCTCTCCATGTTGCCCAGGCTGGTCTTGAACTCCTTGCCTCTAGTGGTTCTCCTGCCTTAGCCTCCCAAAGTACTGGGATTACAGGCATGACCCACTGTCTGGCCAGATCCCATCTCTTAATGGGAGGAATGTCAAGGTCACTTTGTAAGAAGAACATGTTTTGAGATATATTACTGTGACCATCTTTGGAAAATATTAAATACAATCTTCCACAAGACAAATGTCCATTAACAGTAGAATAGATAAACATATTATGATATATTAATTATGATGGAATACTATACAACAATGAAGATGAACAAACAACTGCTACATGAAATGATGTGGATATATCTCACAAACATAACACTGAGCAAAAGAAGCTACATGAAGTAATACATGTTAATTCCAGTTATAATTTTTTTAGCCTTATTCCCATTTTACAGGCCAATTATAAAATTTTTAAAACAAGCAAAATTACAGTATTTTGAGATGCATGCTTAGAAAGGGCAGCAGTTAGAAGGGTAGTTTCTGGGGATACTGGCCATTCATTTTCTTAACTTGCATGGTAATTACATTGGTGTGGTTTTTGTTGTTGTTTTATTTTGTTTTTGAGACAGGGTTTCATTCTGTCTCCCAGGCTGGAGTGCAGTGGCATGATCATAGCTCACTGTAGTCTCAAGCTCCTAGGCTCAAGCAATCCACGTGCCTCAGCCCCCTGAGTAATTGGGACTACAGGTATGTGCCACCAAGCCCTGCTATTTAAAGAAATTTTTTTTGTAGAGATAGGCTCTCACCATGTTGATCAGGCTGGTCTCAAACTCCTAGGCTCAAGTAATCCTCCTGCCTCAGTTCCCAAAGTGCTGTGATTTACAGATGTGAGCCACTGCTCCCAGCTGGTATTCACTTTTGATAATTCGTTAAGCTGTACATTTTTATTTTGAGCACTTTCTATTTTGTAGTAAAAAGTTTAATAAATTAATTTCCTGACACTGAGACCTAAGTTTATTTGAAAAATAATTCACTATTGGCCAGGCACGGTAGCTCACACCTATAATTCCAGCACTTTGGGAGGCAGAGGCAGGCAGATCATCTGAGGTCAGGGGTTTGAGACCAGCCTGACCAACATGGAAAAACCCCATCCCTACTAAAAATACAAAATTAGATGGGTATGGTGGTGCATGCCTGTAATTCCAGCTACTCGGGAGGCTGAAGCAGGAGAATAGCTTGAACCCAGGAGGCGGAGGTTGCAGTGAGCCAAGATCACACCATTGCACTCCAGCTTGGGCAACAAGAACAGTGAAACAAAAAGAAAGAAAGAATAAGAATTCACTATGAACCCTAGAAACATTACCCAGCAAACCAACAGAACATTAAACTCTGTTTCTGTCTCTAAAAATTGTTAGGTTATTTCTAATGTACACATGTCTTATCACTGTGTTGCAATCAGTATGCAAAACTATTTTGTGTCCTGGCTTTTTATATTGCACTTGATTTACATAAATATAGCTTGCATACATGTCCTTTAAGTCGCTACCTAGTATTTCATTGTGTTTATATACCTTAAGTTTTCTTAGCTATTTTCATATCTTTGGGGCTTTGAGTAGTTTCAAATTCTCAAGATCATCATCATATCACTAACCTCATTAAGGACTCCCTAGATCCCAGGCACTCTAAGTAGAACCTTTCATTCATTATTTCATCCACTATCCCAACAGCCCATTGAGCCAGGCATTATTTTTATTCCCATTAAACAGATGAGGAAACTGAGATTTGGAGAGATTAAGTAACTTGCAAGTTTCACAAAGAACTTTCACAAACAATTCTTACCCTGACAAACACATTCCATTGTCCATACTCTCAACCCCTATGTCATAACATTTGCTTTGAAATCCTCTGATCTTTCCTAGTAACTTTTTTCCCAAAGTGGAACTGCCAGGTCAAAAGACTTGAACAAGTCTTTTGAAGACTCTCATGCGTATTCCAGTTTATTTTCTAACTACTCTGAACCAATTCACAGTGATATGAGGAATGTTTATATGAAGGCTCAGGGTCATGTCAAGTGTAGGAAAACCAATTTTAGGGTCTCTCTATATAGCTTCCCTCACTAAGATGGTGTGTGCTGGTGAATGCCTAAATATTACCTTCTCCACTTGACCCTCTCAGTATATTTAAGAAGATTTTTGTTTTCCCTTTGTTACATGTTTTGTAAGTACTGACGTACTTAGAAAGAGAAAATTAAACATTTTGGCTCCTTTGTTTATTTTTTTTGAAATGGAGTCTCACTCTGTTGACCAGGCTGGAGTCCAGTGGCATGGCTCATTGCAACTTCTGCCTCCCAGGTTTAAGCAATTCTCCTGCCTCAGTCTCCTAAGTAGCTGGCATTACAGGCATGTGCCACCACGCCCAGCTAGTTTCTGTATTTTTAGTAGAGAGGGGGTTTTACCATGTTGGCCAGGCTGGTCTGGAACTCCTGAACTCAGGATTTCCTACTTCAGCCTCCCAAAGTGCTGAGATTACAGACACGAGCCACTGTGCCTGGCCTTGACCCTTTTATTATTTTATTATTTTATTTTTATTTTTATGTTTTTTGAGTTGGAGTCTCGCTCTGTTGCCCAGGCTGGAGTGCAATGGCATGTTATCGGCTCACTGCAACCTCCGCCTCCCGGGTTCAAGCAATTCTCCCGCCTCAGTCTCCCAAGTAGCTGGGACTACAAGCATGCACCACCAAGCCTGGCTAATTTTTGTGTTTTTAAGTAGAGGCAGGGTTTCATCATGTTGGTTAGGCTGGTCTCGAACCCCTGACCTTGTGATCCGCCTGCCTCAGCCTCCCAAAATGCTGGGATTACAGGTGTGAGCCACCACGACTGGCTAACCCTTTTATTTTTAAGCAGAGTTTTTGCTTTAAAGTGATTGCTGTTTCTTACCACAGAATCTTTCACTGAATCACAATCCAGCAAATTCCTACAGGTTTTATGTGAACTTTTGTAAGAAATAGCCACCTTTCTGCATCTCTTACAAAACTGTTAAAAACATTGCCCATTGGAGCTATCATCTCACCCCAGTTAAAGTGGCTTTTATCCAAAAGACAGGCAATAACAAATGCTGGCAAAGATGTGAAGAAAATGGAACCTGCACACACTGTTGATAGGAATATAAATTAGTACAACCACCATAGAGGATGGTATGGGGGTTCCTCGAAAAATTAAAAATAGATTGGGTATCGTGGCTCATGCCTGCAATTCCAGCACTTTGGGAGGTCAAGAGAGGAGGTTCATTTGAGTCCAGGAGTTTGAGACCAGCCTGGGCAACACAGTGAGACCTCATCTCTACAAAATAGACATTAAATTAAAAAATTAGTTGATTGTGGTGGTGCATACCTGTAGTCGCAGCTACTGAGGAGGCTAAGGCAGGAGGATCACCTGAGCCCAGGAGTTCTAGGCTGCAGTGAGCCATGGTTGTACCACTGTGCTCCAGCTTGGGTGACAGAGCAAGTCCCTGTATCAGTAACAACAACAACAAAAATTAAAATGCATCTGCCATACGACCCAGAATCTCACTGTAGATACATATCCAGAATAAAGGAAATCAGTCTTTCAAAGAGATAGCTGAACTTTCCTGTTTACTGTAGCGCTATTCACAATAGCCAAGATCTGGAAGCAACCTAAGTGTCCATCAATAGATCAATGGATAAAGAAACTGTGGTACGGATACACACAATGGAGTACTGTTCAGCCATAAAAAAGAATAATATCTTGTCATTTGCAACAACATGGATGGAACTGGAGGACAGTATGTTAAGTGAAATAAGTCAGGCACAGAAAGGCAGACTTCACATATTCTCACTTTATTGTGGGAGCTAAAAATTGAACTAGATAGCTAGATCATTAAAATGATGGTTACCAGAGGCTGGGAAGGGTGGTGGCATGAGGGGCTGGGGGAGGAAGGGATGGTTAAGGGCACAAAAATAGAGTTAGATAGAATTAATAGGCGCTTGTATTTGATAGCACAACAGGGTGACTACAGTCAACAAGAATTTACTGTACATTGAAAAACAACTAAAAGGTTATAATTGGAATGTTTGCAACAACACAAAGAAATGATCAATGTTTGAGGTGATGGATACCCCATTTACTCTCATGTGATTACTACACATTGTATGCTTCTATCAAAGTCTTGCACATACCCCATAAATACATACACCTATTATGTACTCATAAAAATTAAAAATTTGAGAAAAAACAAAACCCAAAAAAACATTGCCCATTATATTACTCATTGTTTCTTAAATAAAGACTCATGTAATGAAAGCCTTCTAGAATTCAATGTCAAGGGAAATGTTTGTCTCTTCCCATTAAATAATATGCTTCCTTTGATCAGACAGTGAGAATTATATAACCGTAACGTGTATTCTTTGTTTTTGCCTTGGTTATGAGTACTTCTCATCCAATTTAAAGGTTAACCATCACAATTATCTCATCCCGAGTTTCTGATATTAGAATGTGAACTCTCAAAACTCAGCGGTTTTGTCCATTTTTGTTCCCTGTTCTAGGGACAGAGCTCCAGGCAGAGGGAAACAGCTCAAAGCCTCTGTATTGAGAACTTAAAAAACAAAAGTAGGCTGGGTGTGTTGGCTCATGCCTGTAATCCCAGCATTTTGGGAGGTCCAGGCAAGTGGATCACAAGGTCAGGAGTTCAAGACCAGCCTGGCCAATATGGTGAAACCCTGTCTCTACTAAAAATACAAAAATTAGCTGGGTGTGGTGGTAGGTGTCTGTAGTCCCAGCTACTTGGGAGGCTGAGGCAGGAGAATTGCTTGAACCTGGGAGGTGAAGGTTGCAGTGAGTGCACCACTGCACTCTAGCCTGGGCACAGAGTGAGACTCTGTCTCTTAAAAAAAAATGTAAACACATAACTCGTTGGTAGTTTAGCCTGTTTCAATTGCTCATAAAGCAACATCCTAACCTCTGAAGCATTCTTAAGAGAGCAAACTCTATTAAACTGCTCTCCAGTGAACAACAGAGTATGGTATAATATGGTATAAATAGCAAATATAATTTGCTCTTTCATAAAATCATTTCATATTGGAATTTATACCACTCTCAAATGCATGAAACAAAGACCTGGAATAAAGAGGAAAGCGAGATGCCACTTTCTGGTGTCTGTGATATTTGTGTGGAACGTGGCTGCAATCGAGCATTATTCTACCTGAAGTAGTTATCCTTCAGGAGAATTAATCTGGAGGAGGGCCAGAAAAAGACACCTGAAAAAAAATGCACGGACCATCCTGAAATCCACCCTGAGTTGACTGTGCCCTTCAGCTGCCACCTGAACCCTGGCTTCTTGCCTCAGCTCCTGCCCCTGTCCTTGGACTCCCAGCAATGACAAATCTCTCTTCTTGGTGGTAGCTCCACCCTCAGCATTCCAGTTGCCCTGTCTCTGTCCATAGAAGCTGGGGCCCATTCTCTCACTTCTGGACTTGCCCCTGCACTCTGGACCCTTACCATTTGCCCTGCTTTACTTTTGTTGCTCTGGTCCCTAAGCTTTGACAGCTGATGCCAGTTGTCCTGGTGGGGACCATGCCCACCCAGTCCAGAGGTCTGGCTTCAGTCTGGTTTAGCTCCTGGTGATTTCAGGGCCTGCCTTCCCTGGAAAGGGCCTCATCTATAGTCTTGGGGTGACTGATTCTATAGAAACTCATTCTGTCTTCTGATTCCCAAGTCCCCCCACTTTATTTAGAATATTGTGAACAACTGATGTGACTATCTTAACGTCCATCTTCTCCTTCTCAAAATGTTTCCGCGTCATTACATGACACCTCTCCCTTTGCTCTTGATTTGCTGTTGTTGTTGTTTTTGAGACAGAGTCTTGCTCTGTCCCCCAGGCTGGAGTGCAGTGGTACGATCTCATCTCACTGCAACCTCCACCTCCCAAGTTCAAGTGATTCTCCCACCTCAGCCTCCCGAGTAGCTGGAACTACAGGTGCGAGCCACCATGCCCAGTTAATTTTTTTGTATTTTACTAGAGACAGGGTTTCACCATGTTGACCAGGATGGTCTCCATCTCCTGACCTCATGATCTGCTGGCCTTGGAATCCCAAAATGCTGGGATTATAGACATGAGCCACTGCACCCAGCCTGCTCTTGACTTTAAATGAGAACTGTTTTGCTGGCAGAACTCCTGTTAGTAGATGGGAGAGCTGCCACCCAGCCTTAGTCTTTGGATGATTACATGAGGAAAGTTGCCATTCTGGTCTGTTATGTGAGAAAGAAATGCACCTCTGTATCATTTAGGTCACTGAATAATTGTTGATTCTTTTGTTCCCACAGCCGGCCTCCCTTATCTAATATACAGGAGTAGCCTAAGGTTAAGATATGTGTGGGTTCAGGAAGAGGTGGAGACATAATCTATTGTTGGCAGAAGATTGCATGAACTATACTATGTTGGGATCTGTCTAATGATAGAAACCAAGACTAGGATCCCCAATTTTCACCCTAAATATCCCTGACATTCTTAGATTCAATTTCTAGAAAACATAAAGGATATATAATGGATATAAGGAATGCAAAGAGAAGGTAAATAAGTCATCTCAGACATTCAAACTCACTGAATACTTCAATTTAGTTCAAAATACACTTATTCTTATTGACTAAGAATACAGCTTATTCTTTACAAGGCAGTGCCAGACCTATGGAGAACACAAAGTTAACAAGATTCATAGGAGCTTATTGTCAAACGGTTTACTGGTCAGCTCAACTGCTACACAAATAACTGTGACATGAGAGTGCAGTACATACCACCAGAAAGACATTATCCAAAAGGTCTGGGGAAACAGGGGAGCGAAGAGTCACTTTTGTTTGGAAGAATCTCAGATGACCTTATGGGAAAAGCTGTGCCTGAACTGAGCTATAGAACAGCATTCCAAGTAGAGGGAATTGGTGCAGGGACGGAAAGCCCTGGGTGTGTGGGGGGTGAGATTTTTAGAGTGGCTATTGCTGCTGGAGCCACAGTAAGCAGCAGAGGGCAATGCACACAGGATTATGTTCTTCAGTGGACAGGAAGCCTTTCTGCAGGCACAAGATAGTAGGGAAGCGGAGGAAGCCGATGGTGCCAGGCCTGCACGTTCCCTGAGGCAGGACTTTAGTACTGGGAGCCCTGGGTCAGAGACAGCAAGCATGAAACACAGGCTTACTGCTTTTGGCTTTTTGGGTCTGGAGAGAATGAGGGGTCAGGATTTTGCCTTGAAAGAGAGAATAGAGCTAGGGAATAGGCCAGAGTTCTAGAAGGGCAGAATGGCCAGAAGAAAAGAAGAGGCCCAAGGCTCAGGCCACCCTAATACCCACTTCTGATTCCCTCTCTCTCATCAATCCAAATGCCTTCACAGCCTCCCCTGCAGCAAGGAGAGGCCTCAGGCCTCAGGATAGGCGCTACCGGAAAAACTTGCTCTTCTGATAAAAATGAGCAGATGTTTCTGGTACTGGTCTTTTCCTTCTTCTTTTTGCTGCCTCCTTTTCCTCTTCCTCTTCCTTTTCCTTCTTCCTCCAGTGTCTGGAGCTGAAGTAGCTATTTTGCAACTACAAAGGAAAAGCCAAGGAAATTGCCGAGATGCCTGCACTGAGAAGGTTGAACTTTTAAACAAATACCTCCAACTTCTTCATCTGTAAGAGAAAAACATATAGCAGTCCCCGCTGTGATCTGTAGTTTTGCTTTCTGTGATGTCAGTTACCCACAGTCAATTTTGGTTCAAAAACATTCAGATATTTTCAGAGAGAAACATTCAAATAACATTTATTATAGTATATTGCTATAATTGCTCTGTTTTCTTATCAGTTGTTATTGTTAATCTCTTACTGTGCCTAACTTATAAATTAAACATACATAGGTATGCACATATACATAGGAAAAAACAATATATATCTGCAGTTACTGCAGTACTACCTGCAGTTTCAGGCATGTGCTGGGGGTCTTGGAACATACATCCTTCAGATAAGGGGAGACTTCTGTGTGTTTATCTCATGGTAATCTAGTTTGCTGTTACTTGCTGAAACTTTTCTGAGTTTGCTGACTTCAGAATTGACTTCAGGATTTTGGGGAGAGATTCCTTTCTCTTTTTACATCATCTCAGTTTACAGAGTCTCAGAACAACATGCTACCTTATACGAAAAGTGGTACAATTGCATAGAGTTTTTTAAATGCCTTTTTTCTTAGAAATTTGTGTAGCAAGCTAGGTTGGAAGTGATAAAACTTGACAGTGGTCAAAGCCAATAACTGTAGCAGGAGTGAATTAATATACTATTAACTAAGGCTACGGAGAATCCAGAGGCATTGATTAATGACATTTGGGAGAACAGAATGAAGGTTGGCCTTGCCATTAAATGACAACATGACAGGATATAAAGTTGATCCACTAACTAAAAGTTTTGTGATTGTTACCCAAATCATATACTTATGTAAATGATTGAGTTACATTATGTAAATGATTGAGTAAACCCTTACATTGAGTTATTATATAGGTAGGGCAAATTGGGAAGAGCACATTATTTTCCTTATGTTGAAATTAATTTTTTTCTACCATGAGGTTTAAGATAAAATGTCTAAGGCTAAAGCCAAGGTTTTTTTTTTTTCTTTTTCTTAACAGGATTTGCATTCCACTTTTAATGTTACAAAGTAAACTTTTTTGTTGTTTCTTAATACATTTTTTTAAATGATGAGTTATGCTATTATGCATTTTAACTAAGTTTGGGCTACATAAAGCATACAGAAATATTTTTTAAACCTACATGGAATATTATGGTAATAGATATAACAGCAATATTCAAATTTAATCACATAATCTGATGCTGTGCAATAGTCACCAGCCATATGTGTTACATTAATTAAAATTAAATAACACTGGCCAGGCACGGTGGCTCACACCTGTAATCCCAGCACTTTGGGAGGCTGAAGTTGGTAGATCACCTGAGGTCAGGAGTTCGAAACCAGCTTGGCCAACATGGTGAAACCCCGTCTCTAATAAAAAATACAAAAAAATTAGCCAGGCATGGTGGCGGGTGCCTGTAATCCCAGCTACTCAGGAGGCTGAGGCAGAAGAATTGCTTGAACCCAGCTAGCGGAGGTTGTGGTGAGCTGAGATTGCCCCATTGCACTCCAGCCTGGGCAACAAAAGTGAGACTCCATCTCAAAAAAAAAATTAAATAACATTAAAAATCTGCTTCTTCAGTTGTACTAGCCACATTTTAAGGGCTCATTAGCTGGTGGCTACTTTGTTGGACAGAGCATGTATATGACATTTTTGTCATTGCAGAAAGTTCTTTTAGATAGCACTGGTTTAGACAACTTGGGTTTGTGAGGCTTTTTTTTTTTTTTTAAAAAAAAGAAATACAGTCTATCTTGACTCCATCCTTATTAGTTGTTGACCTAGAGTTGGTTGGTCACCTTTCTAAGCACTAATGTCCTCCTTTGTGGAAAGAGATTGATTATATTTACTTTATAGGGTTGTTCTTAAAAAAAGAGAAAAAAAGAGAGGAAGAATAGGAGAAGGAGGGTGAAAGGAGAAGCTGAAAAGTAGGTCAGGGCCAGGTGGTGAGGGTGCTATGCTATGTGATTGAAATTGCTTTTTTTTTGAGACAGAGTCTTGCTCTGTCACCCAGGCTAGAGTGCAGTGACATGATCTTGGCTCACTGCAACCTCCACCTCCCAGGTACAAGTGATTGTCCTGCCTCACCCTCCCTAGAGCTTGAACTACAGGTGCACGCCACCATGCCCAGCTAATTTTTGTGTTTTTAGTAGAGATGAGGTTTTGCCATGTTGGCCAGGCTGGTCTCGAACTCCTGACCTCAGGTGATTGACCTGTCTTGGCCTCCCAAAGTACTGAGATTACAGGTGTAAGCCTCCATGCCTGGTTGAAAACTGCATTTTAGAAAGAATATCGGGTTAATAGTATGGGGAATGGGTTGAAGCTGGAGGTGGGCTGGGAGGAATGGAGGCAGAAAGTTATTCTACAGTGTTGAGTTTTCTCCTGTTTTCCCAGGGGAAACTTACTGGAGAGTTGAAAGCTCTTTCTTTGCCCAGCTTCTGGATTCTACAGGTGCAGGCCCAGGGTGAGAGGAACATTTTGGATATCTTGGAAGCAGGCTAGTCAAATGACTAAGAGAAGATTATGGTAGAAAGTTCTAGGTTCACATCTTGACTCCATCCTTATTAGCTGTTGACCTGGAGTTGATTGATCACCTTTTCTAAGCACTAACGTTCTCCTTTGTGGAAAGAGATTGATTATATCTATTTCATAGGATTGTTCTAAGGGTTAAATTATGTAATGAAGGGAAAGGCACTTAGCACAGAGTCTGTCTGGTGCATATATTTAGTGCTCAATATATTCAGGCCATTATTACTAAGAGGAACATATTTCCTAAATTTATTTTCAAGGAAGCTCAAGAAACAGGATACTTTGTTTGTTTTAGTAAATCTTGTGCATCTTCAGACTACATTCTGTGTGTGTTCTCCGTTGTACAAAAAAAGTCTTCTTTAAGGATTTTGAAGTCCCTTTCCTTCCTATAAAGCCACAGGGGAAAGATCATGATCTTTAGAGGCATAAGAACTACTGTCAAATCCCTTCTGTACTAGCATTCACTAAAAAATTAACATATAGATCTAGGCAATGTCTAAGTCTTCAACATGTACTGATTCATATGATCCTGCAAACCAAAGCAATCCTAGGAGGAAGGTCCTATTTTCATTTTTATTCTACAGAAGAGAAATCTAAGGCACAGAGATACTACACAACCTGCTCAAGGTATACAGTGTTGGGATGTGAACCCACACAGTCTGGTTCCGGGGCCTGTGTGTTTGTTTGAGTGTGCTGCTGTAGATCCAACAGACTTTCCTATTCCATTGACAAAGGAATGGGAAAAAAGGAACAGGGAGGAATCACAGATGACATAAAGGTTTTAGGCTTGCAACTGGGTAGCTTTAGGTGCCATTATTTGAGCTGGGCAGGTTTGGGAGGAAAGAGAATTCGTTCCTTGTGAGACATGTTGCATTTGAATTATTCAGGTGATAACCATGAGAAGACCTTTAGAGTATTGCTGGGCAGATGGATCTGGAGCTCAAGAGAGATTTTAACAGGAGTTGTATATATTTGGGAGCCACTGGTATGGTCATGGGAGTAAGAATGTTTAGAATTAGAAAAGAAAATGCCTTCGGAAGAACCCTGAGGAACATCAATACTAAGGGGCAGGCAAAGGGGTCATCACAATGGAGATGAGAAGGAGCAGCTAGGAGATGGGAGGGATACACAGATATAATATCTCAGGAGAAAGGCATTTTAAGGAGCAAAGTGTCAAATGCTATGCAGACCTCAGCAAATTGAGGTCTGAAAAGTGTCCACTGACTGTAGTAACAAGGAGGTCATTAGTGACCTTGGAGAGAACTGTTTTGGTAAATTGGTAAGGGCAAATAGAATGCAGAGGGCTGAGGATTGAATGTGGGGTGATGATATGAAGGCAACAAAGAGAATTTTACCAAGAAGATTTGCCTGTAAAGGAGGAGGGATGTCTGGAGAGGGATATGGAATGAAGGAAAAATGTATTTAATTAATTGACTTTTACAATGCAAGAAATTTGAGAATATTTAAATGCTAATAAGGCTGGTCTGAAGGTAGTGTTATATCAACTGATTGTTCACTGTCAGTTGCAGATTGAACTCCTTATTCTACTTTTTTTTTAGGATTAAAAAAAAATTTTTTTAATGCTAAAGAGAAGAACCCAGGATAAACTGAGAAGCTGTAAAAACCGGATGGGGAATGATTGGAAATGTAGAGGGGGCAGATCAAGAACTAAGAGGAAGAGTTTAGCCTGAAGAGTAGGAGGGAATCTTTTATTTGGAATATGAGACAAGGTAGCAAATATAAGAAGCCATGTTTTCTCATTTCTGCTTCTCAGCATAATTTCACAAAGCCCCTGACTGTGACGATGACACATGGCTCTCCTGAAAGATGCTCTGAACACAACACAGGACGTTTTGTCTTCAAAACACAACTCCCAATGTCTCTTGCTTGAGTCAATACGGCCCATGAAAGATAAATGACCTTAGTACTTGCCTTTCCCTGCACAGTTAGTGGTTCTGCTTCTATAACCAAATGTACTTTAGTGATCTATAACCAGATGTACTCTTACACCAAGCTTTGATGTGATTTTGCATGTACCGAACCTCCTCCTCCTGTGTATAAGCAATTGGCTGAAACACTTTGCAGGCAGAGTCTGGAAACTGCTCCTGGGCTATATAGAGTCCTTGGGCCTCAGTAAGATTCCTGGATAAAACTAACTTCAATTCTTTAACAGCTTGATTTTTTTTTCCTTGTTGACAGTAACAAGGGAGAAGAAGAAAGGAATGAGAAGGAAGATAAGATTTCAGATTCGACAGTGGGGAATTGAAGGGAGTTCCTGATTTTCTCTCCCAAGTAGGAGGCCTTATCGCTGTTTCAGAGTGTGGGAGACAGTAAGTCAGGGTAAGAGAACACAGAAGGTTTAAAACAAACTCAGTAGAGTTCAAGACCAAACTGACTGAATAAAGAAATTCCAGGCACTGTGTGAGGGCCCATTAATTAATTCACTGTGGCACCAATCTGCAGAATTGAGTGTTTTCTCCAGGTAAGTGGTAGGTTTGAAGAAAGTAGAGAGTTATAGAGGGCCTAGAGTTGAGGTTTTGACAGGTGGGCCCAGTGAAAGACAATGGGAATTACAGATGAAGATATTGGTAGGAAAAGGGCTAAAATGATGGACAGTACATGGAGTCTAGCCAAGGATCCAGGAGAAGGCAGAGGGGAGCTGGTAAAGTGAGGGTAGTGAGTTCAGGGACTTTAAATTCTGCTTAAAGTTTGCCCTCTATTGTCTCTCGCTTGCTGTGATGGAAACCAACTGTTATGTTATGAGCTGCCCTACGGAGAGACCCATGTAGAAGGAAACTGAGCCATTGAAAAACTGAGGCTCTTAATCCAACATCTTGAGGAACTGAATTCTGCCAGCAACTATGAGCTTGGAAAGCAATCTACCTTCAGTCAGAGGAGGACCTTCAGATGAGACCATAGTCCCCTCCCCAAATCCCCTTGACACCTTGATTGCAGCTTTATAAGAGAAGATCTGGAGGAAAAGAGTCCCAGCCGAGATTCCTTACCCACCAAAACTGTGAGATAAATGCTTATTGTTTTATTTAGTATTTAAGTTTTGGGGCAAATTGTTATGTAACTGATACAAGATATAAGATAATTAACTAAAGCCAGGAGCGGTGGCTCACCCCTGTAATCCCAGCACTTTGGGAGGCTAAGGCGGGTGGATCACGAGGTCAGGAGTTCAAGACCAGCCTGGCCAATATGGTGAAACCCTGTCTCTACTAAAAAATGAAAAAAATTAGCCGGGCATGGTGGCACATGCCTGTAGTCCCAGCTACTGAGGAGGCTGAGCAGAAGAATCTCTGGAACCCGGGAGGCAGAGGTGGCAGTAAGCCAAGATCTTGCCACTGCACTCCAGCCTGGGCGACAGAGCAAGATTCAATCTCAAAANGAACCCAGGAGGCGGAGGTTACGGTGAGCCGAGATCGCGCCATTGCACTCCAGCCTGGGTAACATGAGTGAAACTCCGTCTCAAAAAAAAAAAAAACTAAAATATCAAAGAACAATATCAAAAGAGTAAAAAAGCAACCCATGCAATGGGAGAAAATATTCAGAAACCATATATTTAATAAGGGATTAATAGTTAGAATATATAGAGAACTCTTACAACTCAACAATAAAAAAATAAACAACCCAATTAATAATGGGCAAAAGACTTGAACATACATTTCTCCAAAGATGCTCTATAAATGGCCAATAAGCATGTGAAAGATGCTCAATCTACTAATCATTAGGGAAACACGAATCAATACCACCCTGTGATATCGCTTCATATCCATTAGGATGGCTATTTAAAAAACAAACAGAAAATAACAAGTGTCAGCAAGGATGTAGAGAAATTGGAACCATGGAAAACAGTACAGTCATTCCTCAAAATATTAAAGATAGAATTACCATGTAGTCCAGCAATTTCACTTCTGGGTATATATCCCAAATAACTGAAAGCAGGATTTCAAATTATATGTGCTCATAGCAGCATTATGTTCTTTACAAACAACAAGTGTCTATTGACAGCTGAATAGATCTGTAAAATGTGGTATATACATACAATTGAATATTATTCGGCCTTTAAAAGAAAGAAAATTCTGATATATGCTACATGAATAAACCTTAAAAACATTTCACTAAGGGAAATAAGCCAGTACAAAGAGACAAATACAATATAATTTTATTTATATGAGGTACTTGAGTAGTCAGACTCATAGAGACAGAATATTTACAACAATGTGAATGCAACTAATGCCACTGAGGCGATAAGTTAAAAATAGTGAATGCAGAGAGAGAGAGAGAGAGAAGGAAAGGAAAAAAGAAAGGAGAAAGGAAAGGAAAGAGGAACGGAAAGGAAAGGCAGAGGTTGCAGTGAGCTGAGATGGTGCCACTGCATTCCAGCCTGGACGACAGAGCAAGACTCTGCCTCAAAAAAAAAAAAAAAAAAAAAAAAAAAAAAAAAAAAAAAAAAAAAAAGAGATAATAACTGAGTGAGAAGGGAGAGAAGACAGCAGTTACGATCAAAGTACAAGGTGTTTGAGTTTACAATAGTGTCCATGAAGTTATGTTTTATCTGTCCTGGGGGACGTCCTAAATTGGTGCAGAGGTGAAGTTTACTGAAGATGAGGACAAGGAGCAAAGAGGCCAGGGTTTGGGATAAGTCATGCTCATAGATACTGAAGTATTTCAGGATTATTGGCTGAAGAATGTGGACCAAGTGTTAACAATTTCCATAAATGACAGGGTAAGAGTAGTAGGGGTAGGGGTAGGGTAGATAAAAAAGCCACGAGATGGAGAGTGGTATAATCAGATGGAATGAAACCCCATAGAGTTTTTTTTGTTTGTTTCTTCTTCTTTTTTAAAAGGGTGGTAAATTAGGGATCTAAGAAGATGGCGACCTCAAAACTTGACCTTGGGATATGTTTAGTGTGGGAAAATAAACTGACAATCTTTTAAGAGTACAGCAGGCCCAGCACGGTGGCTAATGCATGTAATCCCAGCACTTTGGGAGGCCAAGGCAGGAGGATAGTTTGAGCCCAGGAGGCCTGCCTTGGCAACAAAGTGAGATCTCATCTCTACAAAAAAAATTCGCCGGGCATGGTGGTGCGTGCCTGTGGTACCAGCTACACAGGCGGCTGAGGCAGGAGGATTCCTTGAGCCCAGGAATGTCAAGGCTGCAGTGAGCCATAACCGTGCCCCTGCACTCCAGTCTGAGAGACAGCGCGAGACTGTCTCAAAAAACCCACAAAACCAAAGAAACAAAAAACCACAGGGGAATTACTGTCCTTAGTGTAGAGCCAAGTTTTACGATTAACCAAAGTCCTTGGTTCCACATAGTGGGCACTCAATGAATATTAGTTCTCGCTAAACAGTCACTTAAATATCTGTAGACCCTGGCTCTCCCGTTCCTTCCCCCACCTCTTTTCTGGGGCTAGGGGAGGGTATCCGGCGGCTGGAGGTGCTTCACACTCGGTCTGAGAGCGTGAAGCGAGGCTTTTCCCTGACGTCACGGGAGCAGCTGGGAAGAGGCAGAAGAACGACAGTCATTCTCCCCTGTATACAAGGGACGTCCCTCCTCTAAGAGACATTTATTCCTCGCACCAACAAACATTAATGGAACGTCTCACAAGTGCTAGACCCCAGGGACACAAACAAGAACAAGACGCACTCCCGACTGTAAGCAGGGCGCGCGGCCGCGTGGCGGGTCAAGGCGCACATCGGTAGGCGGTTCCCCAGAGCTCTGACTTTTCCAAGTTCTCTCCATACTTCTAGCCGAGGTAAAATGTCGGAAGTCGAGTAAAGCGGGTACGGAGATTCCTCCAGAACTCTGCATGCGTGGCTCCACCCTCCCAGGCCCCATTCCCGGGTAGAGCGGCGTCCACCTAGGCCGGAGTCCAAGTGTGCGCCCCTGCGGTCGGCGGGGCGGGGCGTCATGGGCGGGGTCAGGTGGGAGGGCACGGCTGGCTCCGCCCCTATAGCTCCCATGGCCCCCTGCGCCCCGCGGCCAGATGCTGACGTGTCCTTTCCTTCCCACTACACCTCCCGACACTACCTACTCCGGCTGCCCCGGAAATCCCGCCCCATACTTAGCCCATCCTCGCAAATCAACTCTTTCAGCGCTTCCTGGAACTCGCCACCCTTTTGGGGACCAAGGGGCGGGGCTCCGAGAGCAGGGTGCCTATTGGCCTGAGGTCCGGCGAGCTCTGGGCGCTAATTGGCCGGAGGGCGGTGGCGCTCTGGCACGCTTGCGCGGCGAGTAGAACGTGTGGCGGCGGCGGAGATCGCGTCTCTTTCGCTCCGAGTCCTGCTGCTGCTCCTGTGAGCGCCCAGCGAGTCCGTCCCGTCCACCGTCCACAGCTGGTCGCCAGGCTGCCCCTCGCCTCGATTCCCTTCCACCAACACCGACACCCACATTGACACCTCCAGTCCGGCCAGCCGCTCCACTCGTTGCCTTTGCATCTCCACACATGGCCTCCTCCGCGCAGAGCGGCGGCTCCTCCGGGGGACCCGCGGTCCCCACCGTGCAGCGGGGTATCGTCAAGATGGTGAGAACGGGCCCCGGACACCGACCCCTCTGCCCGCCTTCGGGCGGAAGTCAGGCATTGACTCCTTTCCACCTCCCGCCAGCCTGCTTCGTGTCCCAGATCCCCTTGCCTCTGCCCCCTTCCTCACTTTTCATCGGTTCTCCAAATCCTCTGACTAGACGGAAGCAGACACGGACTCCCCTTGGTCCTTGCCTCCGGGACACCTTGACATCAGGGGTCACAGTGATTTCCAAGGTCGCGGCATTCGGATCTCCTGGCTGTTTACCAGGACAGATCGATTACTGAGTGATTAACGGAGACAATTCGTTGATACCTGTCCTCCCATCCCCCGTCTTTCTGTTCATTTGACATATGCTGAGTAGTTTGCGGTTTTTTGAGATCCTGACATCGGCTCTTTTGTACTACGAGTACTTGGGCAGCATGAAACTTTTCTGTTCCCACAAATGCTGTTACTTGACTCTCAAGTTTCCTCACTTTCTGGCCTTCTTTTCCTGTTTCCTTCCACCTCTTGTGTAGACTTGAGAGCTCCTGATCTTTGTGAAATTTTGACTTTTAAAATGTTAGGCCGTCAAGAATCTTAGTAATCATTGTTCTCTCACCCCTTAAAGATAAGAAGATAGGCTTAAAGAAGGCAAGTGACTTGCTTAAGGTCACATGGTGGTTTGGGTTGGAGCCAGAGCTCCAAGTGTTCTGATTTCCAGTCTAGTGCTCATAGCACTATAGATTCTGCCTAATTTTATATCCCCTCAACTTTTTGAAAATTCTTGAATTTTGAATTTGAACCTTCGAAGTTTATTTTTAAAATTTACTCCTAATTTGATAATATAAATTCACTTTATCACCTGCCCCCAGTTGTCCTCCCCGCAACCCTCCCAAATCTTGGAACCTGACATTTCTTGGTTTTACCAAATTTTCTGGTTTATGATGACTGTAAACTTTTAGATGTCATTTCATACTGCAGTTCTGACATTTCCATCTGCAACAGCAAATATCCTTTGTGATACTTTCTCCCAAAGCTTCACAAGTTTTGCTGTTGTAGAAAGTTTTAAAAAATTTTATTTTAGGCCCAGTGTGGTGTCTCATACCAGTAATCCCACCACTTAGGAGGCCGCGATGGGAGGATCACTTGAGGTCAGGAGTTGGAGACCAGCCTGGGGAACATAGCAAGACTCTGTTTCTAAAAATAAGTGAATAAGTAAAATTTTATTTTATTATCCCATTATCTTTCACAAGAATAAAATGTTCTGCAGCTTATGTGTGTGTAAAGCCGATTTTAAGATCCCCTCTCCCAAGTCCTATGTGCTCATTTCTTAGGTAATAGTCTGCCACCAGCCGAGATTCCTGGGATTTTTAATACTGCCTTTTCCTTTTGTTTATATATAATGGAGGGTCAGAACTGGTCAGAAACTGAATGAGAAGAGAATTTCCAGGATCCGCGTTTATTTTTCCTCTGAAATACTGACCTGACCCATGAAAGGATTATCCTAAAGTGGTGCTTCTTTCATTAGCTTTTTCATTTGCACAAATCTTCCCTTCAACATAGGAACAAAAACATCTGTTGGTTGTCTGGTGTTGAGATTGGCAGTACTGAGTGGATCTTTCTGAGATTTCTCCTTGCTGAGGTTTCAATTGTTCTTAAAGGCTTCTCTCATTTGTGGAATGGGAATAGAATGAGGCTGAACATAGTTTTGTTTCTGCCAATGCTGGAGGCTTTTAGGGCATCTGGATTCTGTGCAGTGACTGCCCACAAATTACCTCCATGGATACTAAATATCACCAATTACTTGTTTATTGTCATGTATTGTGCTGGGTATTCTGCCCATATTGTCTCATTTGTAATACCAAACAAGTAGATAACAATTATCAGCTACATTTTACAGATGTATAATTTGAGGCTTAGAAAGAATAGTGTACTCAAAGACAAGTACCTTATATTGGTGATAAGAGGCAGAGCTGAGACTTGAACCCAGGCTTGTCTGCCACAGCACATGCTCTTCAATATCATGCATGTCTCTGACTTCATGACTCCAGGGTATTACTTTATAACATGGAGGGTGGGGCCAGTGATACATAGCCGCAAATTGCAGGAAAGCGAAGCTGTCTTTAATTGAGAAAAGATTAGATGTTACTCCTTGTCTTGTCCAGGAGCTGCTATTATGTGTGGTAAGAAACTTCATTTGGTGCTTATGGTTTTTGCATAGGAGTATGGTGTGGAAGATGGTTGAGTCTGGAAGGCGGTGTATAAAATTGAGTGATTTGAACGGTCTGTACTGAGTGTAGATTGCAGTGTCTTCTCTGACCACACTACAGGGGATGGGTGAATTACAGGCAGGGATTAGGGCTGGGAAGCTGAGTGAACTGCAGAGTGACGGGCAGATTTGTGCCAGGCTTAGAAGCCTTGTCTGGAATGAAAAATTGACCACTGGCAAATTGCTCTGTGTGAAGCTCTTCTGCTAAGCGAAGTTGTATTTTCCTGGAGAGTAATAGTTTCCATTGGTACCAGGAACTGCTTTGCAAGAACGCTACAAAGGAAGATGGAGCTCTGTGACAGATGAAAGTGAGAAAGAAATAGTTTGATGAATAGGAAAACAGGAGATACTACTTTTCTGCCTTTTGGGGAGAGAGGTAGAAATTGGAACACTGACTAACCTATGCTTTTTTTTCATTGTGAACTCTTTGGATTTATCTGGACTCAGGCCGAGCTGTTGGTCTGAAATCATCTAGGGTTGAAGTTTGCTGCGGTAAAGAGGAATAGTCCTTCCTCTTTTTTGGCAAAAGAAAGTGTTGTAGGGTTATGAAAGGCACAAGTTTCTTCTGGTCTCTGCTTTGCTACCCTATTAAGTCCTACATTATTTTATTTAAGGTTGAAGAACTTGGGAATCCAGTTGTAAAATACTTTGACCGATTTTTAAAAAACGACGGTGATGATAATACCTCTTTGTCTGCTATTGAGAGTGGGGGTGAAGGGACAGCGTTGGTTCTGGACTATTTAAGGAGGAAGTGAACAGTAAGTTGATACTAACATTTTGGAGTTGTTCTGTTATGGAAAAAATCAGTGAAGATGATGGAAAAACTGGAGATGGATTTGTATTTTCTGAGTTGGGATGAGACTAGTGAGTATGTGGGTAGACAAAATATAATCTGGATAAGTACATGTCTTCTGTCAAATCAGATCTTATTTACTTGAAACCCTGGTGGATTTAAAGTCTGTGTTTCTTTGAATAATTTGCTTGATATTCTTTAACTGCAACAGAATATTGTCAGCAGATATTAAGTAGATGAGGTTGGGAGAAGTGTTGGGGTACTTAGTATAAACTGAGTCACCTTTCCCGCCTTAGCAGCTTAGAGATAGCTATTTTCTCTGGTTTTACTGACCTGGTTTACTCTGTTTTGGGGATAGAGCCATTTTCTATATCTTTTCATTCATTTGTTTCTCATTGGGTATGTTCACATGTCTTGTCAAGCTTTCGAAACAGCAGAATGAATCTTGAATTCTTGAATCTTCATTACTTACCAGAAGCAGCCATGAAAGCAGCGTATCTTATCTGGCTTATGGTGCGGGAGGCTAAAGGGAGGATGGACAATGCCAAATCCCAGTTCCCATTTCACCTTACCCTCTCCCCCTACCCACTTAATTGCCTCGGAAAGGCAAAGGAATGCCTCTGCCAGTCTTTTGTTTTTTTCTTTTTCTTTCTTTCTTTCTTTCTTTCTTTTTTTTTTTTTTTGAGACACAGTTTCATTCTTCCTGCACAGGCTGGAGTTCAATGGCGCAATCTCGGTTTACCACAACCCCCGCCTCCCAGGTTCAAGTGATTCTCCTGCCTTAGCCTCCCAAGTAGCTGGGATTACAGCATGTGCCACCACACTTGTCAATTTTTTGTATTTTTAGTAAAGACAGCGTTTCACCATGTTGGCCATGCTGGTCTCGAGCTCCTGACCTCAGGTAATCTACCTGCCTCAGCCTCCCAAAGTGCTGGGATTATAGGTGTGAGCCACCACAGCTAGCCCCCATCTTTTGTTTCATACTAAGAACTGTAATTGTCACTGGGTGACCAAGGCAAAGAGACACAAGGGAGGAGAGGGCCATAATTTTCTCCTTCAGGACTTGTGCTGCCAGGTTGTTGTAAAGCAAGACATAGACTTCTTGCTGGGGAGCTTAGTGGAGAGTCCTTCAGTGTATAGCCTCCAGGAAATGCTACTTATACTTTAGTTCATTATAGCTAAATGCTTCTTAGGGTTTTTTTTTGTTGTTTGTTTGTTTTTGTTTTTGTTTTTAGATGGAGTCTTGCTCTGTCATCCAGGCTGGAGTGCAGTGGCACTATCCTGGCTCACTGCAACCTCTACCTCCTGGGTTCAAGCGATTCTCCTGCCTCAGCCTCCTGAGTAGCTGGGATTACAGGTTCGTGTCAGCATGCTCAGCTAATTTTTGTATTTTTAGTAGAGATGGGTGTTTCACCATGTTGGCCTGGCTGGTCTTGCCTGTTTCCCAGCAGGTGAGCCTGGTAGCTTTTAATCCAGATTATAAGTAAAGGAACATTAAGTTTCTGCTGTATCTTAAAGGTTTTCTGTCATTTTTCTGTCAAAAGGAAGCATCCATCTGGCTCTAGTTATGTTAGCAGTGTAGTAACTAATGAAATAGAATCATAAGCAATCATACTTGCTTTCTTTCCTGAACAAATACTTACTGATCATCTGCTATCTGTCAAGCTCTGGCATTGGAGAAACATAATTTTAAAAGTAGATCAGATTTCTGTCCTTAGGACTCATGGAGGAATCAAACAATAAAGAAGTTAACAAGAAATAAGCCTGATCATATAAGATAGTGATACCAGGTAGGGGACTGGGACAGAATGGTTGGGAGTAAGGGAGAGGGTAGCTCCTTTGAGACTATCTTTAGGAAAGACTTCTCAGAAGATGGCATGTGTACGGAGATCTCATGAACATCAACAAACTAACCATAAAGGAAGCGTGTTCTTGGCTGAGGGAACAGCAAGTGCAAAGCTCCTGGGGTTTCTGATTTCTTCTTCTTTTTTTTTTTTTTTTTTTTTTTCCAGTCAGGATTTTACTTAGTTGCCAGGCTGTAGTGCAGTGGCACAATCATGGCTTATTGCAGCCTCGAACTCCTGGGCTCAAGGGATCCTCCTGCCTCAGCCTCCCGAGTAACTAGGACTACAGGTGGATGTTCCCACACTTAGCTAATCTTTTATTTATTTATTTATTTTTTGTAGAGATGGGGGGTCTTGCTGTGTTGCCCAGGCTGGTCTCGAACTCCTGGCCTCAAGTGATCTTCCCCACTCTGGCCTCCCGAAGTGCTGGGTTTACAGGCATGAGCCACTGCACTTGGCCTGTGATTTTTTCTTTAGTGTTTTTATAGTAGCTCTTCAGTTTCTTCAAGTTCAGTATCCTATGTAAATGGTTTGGGTTTAACCTGAGTTATTATGTAATATATGTGTTTAAGGGTGATAAAAGGAAGAAAGGCAGTGGAGGTGGTCATTTTTCTGGTACCCTGGTGAGATCAATAGCTGACATTAAGTATACTGAATAAATATTAAGAATGGGAGCCTGGGCACTGGAGGCTGAGGCAGGTGGATCATCTGAGGTCAGGAGTTGGAGACTAGCCCAGCCAACATGGCAAAACCCATTCTCTACTAAAAATACAAAGAAAAATTAGCTGGACATGGTGGTGCTCACCTGTAGTCCCAACTACTCCGGAGGCTGAGGTAGATGAATCACTTGTACCTGGGGAGCGGAGGTTGCAGTGAGCTGAGATCGAGCCACTGCATTCCAGCCTGGGTGATGGAGTGAGACTCTGTCTCAAAAAAAAAAGAATGGGAGACTGATCAGAAAAAATACTTAGTCATATGCTTGTTTCTAATAGGATTAAGACTAAGATTTTCTGACTATCAAGTCCTGTGTATTCCCAAAGTCACTATTTTTCTTCTAATGGAGGGAAAAACATGAATGAAAAAAAAAATGCCTCTAGTAGGCTTAGTAAGAGCTTAATACTTAATAGCATCTAAAACTTGCCGTTGTTTATATTTCTGTTAGCATTTTGTTACTACGTGGAATTTACTGCTGCTCTTGCCTCTGGCAGTACTTTTTTGCCTAGCAAGCCTTAGTGAACTGTGTTATTGAAAAGCAAAGTAGCATGCTTCAGGGATCAAAACTAACAATCAGGTAAGAACTTGCTCACACACCCTGTGGCTCTTTAACATGGGTGGGGACTTCTGAACGCAGTGACCAGTGCTGGCAATAGTGGGCAAATGATTGGTGACATCTATGCCCCAGTTTACTTGGAGGATGGAATTTGTGAAGCAAGTGAAAATTGTGGTTTCCATTTGTAGGTTTAGCAGAGAAAATTGGCCAGGTTTTTGAATTCAGGTAACAAGGATATCTAAAGCCTGTTGTGCACTCACTTGCACTTGCTTCTCAGCATAGGCTAGCTATACATCTGACAGTTGTGGTTCTAACAAGGGCATAGTAGATATCCTTTGGAGCCTGATCTTTGGATTTATTTCATTTCTCCCAGAAAGCATAGGTACATACTGTAGGAAAATTTTCATCTTATCAGGGAAAAGAAATGCAGTAAAGGGACCCAATTCTTACTGGGCTTACCTGGCTTTTCCTCTTATTTCTTGCTGGGAGAAACACATCTGATTTCTGTTGCTACTTCCTCTCTTGGGAAACTGACATATGCTTTTTGCTTTTACAGCAGAAATTGATATGGAGTCACAGGTTGTGAGCATTTGATATGGATGGAATATTATGAGATTTCACTTACTTTCATGAGACTCTATGATAAATTAATGATCTTTTTCTTCACTCTAATGTTTAAGAAAAAAATGAACAGTGGTTTTGGTTGGCATTTTTTAAAAATTAGGAAGTTAAGCAACTTATGGGAAAAATAAAACATTAAAATGTTGATGTCATTTTCAGATGCCATTTTTGCAATGTGTAATCTATGATATAAACTGGCTTGGCACATTTTCTTCACTTACATGCTTATTATGCATGACTTAACTTAGTACCATGTCCTCTCTGTTCCTCAACACATTTTGAGGCTCCTTAAGTTCTTAGTTCTGTTTATGTGGCGAGTAGTCTGCTTGAGATGGTCTTGTAACACCAACCTCATGTGTAACAAGAGGAATAAAGGAGATTTAGGGAATCTGTACTTAAAGTTAGTAATCTAATTTATTAACTTTGTCCCTGGGAAGCAGTGTGGCAGAGAGAAGAGGTCATTGGCCCGGAAGTCAGGGGGCACAAGTTCTGGCCTGGGTGCTGCCATTTGGGTAATGTTGGGTAAGATATTCCACTTCAAACTCTCCTTTTCTCTAAAATGAGGTTGCTGGATGCATTGTTTTTAAGCATCTTCCAATCCCATAAGGCTGTGTTTTTGTAAGAAACCCTGTGTTACATTTCTTTTAGGCATGCCGAAACAAAGCTGAGAAATCTCATACCTTAACGGCTTGACTTTGAATTGCTGCTTATCTTGCATAAAGCAGGTTTTCTGTTCCTATTCCTTTTTTTTTTTTTTTTGAGACGGAGTTTCGCTCTTGTTACCCAGGCTGGAGTGCAATGGCGCAATCTCGGCTCACCGCAACCTCCGCCTCCTGGGTTCAGGCAATTCTCCTGCCTCAGCCTCCTGAGCAGCTGGGATTACAGGCACGTGCCACCATGCCCAGCTAATTTTTTGTATTTTTAGTAGAGACGGGGTTTCACCATGTTGACCAGGATGGTCTCGATCTCTTGACCTCGTGATCCACCCGCCTCGGCCTCCCAAAGTGCTGGGATTACAGGCTTGAGGCACCGCGCCCGGCCTTTTTTTAAATTTTTATTTTGAGAAAGTGGATTAGTGGAAATATGGTTTTCTGGTGTGGAAGACCGGAGAGTTAGAAAGAAAGTAAATGATTGGATGGTAGAGTGGATAGAGGGGAGATAGAAGGGGGTGCTTGGTTTCCTTTCAGTAGTGTATCAGGATAAAATAGTGGGAGTGTTGCTTGAAACCCAGTGGTGCTGGTGGGTTTTATTCACCTTGTCCCATCTCTACTTCAGAACACCCTGACATTTTCCTGGTGCAGCAGATCTTGACTTGAGAAGGGAGAGGGAGAGGAGGAAACTTTAGGGAGCTGCTGGCTCATAGGGAGAGTCTATTCTTGCCCACCTCTTGATTGGGAGACTGATGGGAGTGTGGGGCCTAATAGGATTTTGAGCTCTGCTCTTCTTGCTTGGAGCCAGATCTTTAGTTTTTGTTTAGTTTTGTTTTCAGATCTTTTTCACATCCATTTAATGCACAAGTGCAAGTTGAATAGCCCTTATCTGAAATGCTTGGACCCAAAGTGTTTCAGTTTTTGGAATATTTGCATTATACTTAGGGCTTAGCTTCCTTCATCTGGAAATCTGATATCCAAAATATTCCAATGAGCATTTCCTTTGAGCATTACGTTAGTGCTCAAAACATTTCAGAGTTTGGATTTTTGGATTAGGGATGCTCAGTCTGTATAGGAATCATTTTAATCTATTCTTGGCAGTTGCTCACATGATTTCTTTACTTTCGAGTTTATTTTTTATAGTAAGCCTTCTTAAATCCTTTCTAGAGTAGATTCAGAGTGAGAGAAAGGAACTCAGTGATTTCCTAAACAGGGCATTGCATCAGGACTATCTAGAAGACTTTTCACAGGCATTGAATTAGAAGCTCTGGGACTGGCCTGGAAAGATCTATTTTCAAAATAAGCCACTCTTAGGTGATTCTGAAAGAATCTGTTTGGGATTGATTTGGAGCTGGCATTTGAGATCCACTGATCTTGTTTAACTAATTCCTGTACTGTTTGTAGTTGAAGGGGCAGGACATAAATGATAAATGAAATGTATGCATGTGGGGTGGTTACACTGGAATTTTATGAGGGGAGGATAGTGGTTCTCTATCTTGACATTTGTCTTGATGGTTCCCAGGATGCTTTGTTTTTAATTTGTGGCTCAGTATTGGGCTGGGGTCCTCAGGGTCCACTTACAGTGACTCAGTTTCTATTCCTAGGTCACAAATGACAGATGAGAAGTTGTTTTATATGCCTGAGTTAGGCCATATGCTCATTTTAACACTCATCTGCCACTTTTCCTTCTGTTTGCATAGATTCCCAGGATCTTTCTATAATTTGGCACCAATAACTTGGCACATTATTTCAATGGAAGTCTTTAGTGTCATTTACAAAACTAAGATTTTAAATTCCTTGCTTTCTGTTCTTGTAATCCTGAGGAGCCTCATCCTTAGGCCTTTTGGATCTGTCCTGTTTCTTAGTCATAGGCCCCATTCTTAACAGCGCTAAAACCCCAAATGACCTACTCATTGGTCTTAGTGTTTGTGTTCCACTAGCTTGTCTAATATGGAAGTAAGATTTTCTTATAATTCTCAGGTCTTATGAAGTCCGTATGATTAGGGGGTCACATTTACAGTTTGCTCGATGGCCTTTTTTCATTTTGGTCAATAGTTTTTCCAGTTTATCCTGGAATTCCTTCAAAGTATTCAGGTGGATGTCATCTAGTATTAGTAATTGAATAATTGGTATTTATATCCTTGACTTGCTGTTAAAATTTCAAGCAGTAGAAAGGTATGAAGTCAAAACTAAAAATCTCTGGCTGTGCATGGTGGCTCACGCCTGTAATCTCAGCACTTTGGGAGGATGAGGTGGGTGGATCACTTGAGGTCAGGAGTTCAAGACCAGCCTGGCCAAATGGCGAAACCCCTTCTCTACTAAAAATACAAAAATTACCCAGGCACGGTGGCGTGTGCTTGTACTCCCAGTTACTTGGGAGGCTGAGGCATGAGAATCTCTTGAACCTGGGAGATGGAGGTTGCTGTGAGCCGAGATCATGCCACTGCACTCCAACCTGGGCAGAAAAGGGAGACTCAGTCTCAACAACAACAACAAAATCTCTCTCTGCCCTCCTTGCCCCTCAGTTTTCTATCATTCATTCTTATCCTCCCAGGAAATGTCAACAGTATATTTGCCTCCAAAATGTTTCATGCAGATACACACCCTCCCTTCCTTTTTAAAAGAAACTGAAATAGGGTCAATTTCTATGTGTCTGGCAATTTTTTTAGTTAACTGTCATGGCTATCTTTCTGTCATAGATCTACCTCATTCTTTTTTAATGGTTGAACAGTATTCCATAGTTTGGATGTATATTATCTTTTTTCTGTTGATATATGTTTTTTTCAGCTTTTCATATTCTGAGCACTATTGCACTGACTGAACTATACATCTTTCTGCTGGGATGCTAGCATTTGTATAAGATAGATTCTAAAAGGGCAACCACCAGTACCTTTTCTGTAACCGTTCAGTGTTTTTGGTGGTGGTTGGGGTGCTTTACTTGTACCTTACCTGTTTATTTCTTACAGGTGTCATGTTAGATAAAATTCAGGGCAAAATACAGCTTAATAGCTCATTACTCAATAATTGTTTTATGTTTGGTAGTCTTGTTTTCCTGATAAGAGTATTCCTAAAAGCCACTTTGTCTTTTCTATGGAGGGCAGGGCCCTGTACCTGGGCCTTGGTGAATAACTGAAGTTGTCCCTTGGTATTTGGTTCCAAGACCTCCCCAACCCCTCAATAGCAAAATCTGGAGATGCTCAAGTCCCTTGTATGAAATGGGATAGTTTTTGCACATAACCCATGCACAACCTTCTTTATTTATCTTATTTATTTATTTAGAGACAGAAACTCTCTGTCACCTAGGCTAGAGTGCAGGGGCACAATCATGACTTACCGCAGCCCCAACCTCCTGCGCTCAAGTGATCCTCCCACCTCAGGCCCCTGAGTGGCTGGGACTATAGGTATATGCCACCACATCCGGCTAGTTTTTAAGTTTTTTGTAGAGATGAGGTCTCCCTATCTTGTCCAGGCTGGTGTTGAACTCCTGGGCTGAAACGGTCCTCCTGCGTCAGCCGCCAAAAGTGTTGGAATTTTAGGCATGAGCCACTGTGCCTGGCCTCCTGTATGCCTTAAATCATCTCTAGGTTACTTATATTACCTAATACAGTGTAAATGCTCTGTAGATGGTTGCTGTATTTTATTGAAAAAAATTATTTTTATAATTGTTGCATTGTTACTCTTACTGTTTTTTTCCCCCCTGAATATTTTTGACCCATGGTTGGTTGAATCCAAGGATGTGAGGGCCTACTGTACTTAATTGGCCCCCCTCCAGATGTCTTAAGGTCTTAGTACTGGCAGGTGGAGTAGGTCCTTTTGGGCTTTGCTGTTATCTGTTTTCTGTGGGTTCTGGAGAGTTCCATGACTAAGGAAATTTTTGACTTCCTAAAGTACAGATGACAGGTGGAGGTGAGGGGCAAAGTCTGTGAGAGAAATCTGACTTTTTTCCTATTTGTAGGCTGATAGCTCTTCTTCTTTTCCCTTTTTCTTCTTGGTTTAGAAGATGGTGTGTGATCCTGTGATGTAAAAAGACTAGCCTGGTCTTAGTCTTCCTGGCATAGAGCTCCTTAAACTCTAGTCATTTCTTTTTTGTTTTTTTGGAGACAAGGTCTCACTCTGATGCTCAGGCTGGAGTGCAGTGGCATGATCACAAGTCACTGCAGCCTCAGCCTGGGGGCTTAAGTGATCCTCTGGCTAATTTTTGTATTTTTTGTAGAGATGGGGTCTGTCTGTCTTGCCCAGGCTGGTCTTGAACTCCTGGGCTCAAGTGATCCGCCTCCCTTGGCCTCCCAAAATATTGGGATTACAGTCGTGAGCCACTGTGTTCGGCAGACAAGCCTCTTTGAACCACACTTGAGTTCATTAGTGACTCTGGGAAGCTCCTAAGTGTGAGTGGGGCCTGGTTGCTAGAGATCGAGTTCAATCACTGATGGCCAGTGATTTAATAAATCATGTCTATATGTAGTAACCGCCTTAAATGATGGGGTTTGGAGAGCTTTGAGATTGGGGAAAATGGGGAGGTGCTGAGAGAGTGGTGTGCCCAGAGAAGGCATGGAGGCTGTGCACTCTGCCCCACTATGTATCACCTTATGCATCTCTTCCATCTGGCTGTTCCTGAGTTGTATAATTTTATATAAATCTAGATACTAGTAAGAAAGCTTTTTTCCAGAGTTCTGTGAGCTGTTTTAGCAAATTAACGAACCCAGGAAGAGGGTCATGGGAACCCCCAATTTATAGCTGGTCAGTCACTGAGGGTGGCTTGAACTTGGCATCTGCAATGGGGGCAGTGTTGTATGATGGCACCTTTAACTTGTGAGGTCTGTCACTAATTCCAGGAAGACGGTGTCTGAATTGAATTGAATCGTAGAACACCTACTTGGTGTCTGCAGAGAAATGGAAGATTGCTTGGTGTGGAAAAAACCCACACACATTTGGTATCAGAAGTGTTTGTGTGACTACAGAAGAAAAACAGTTGTTTGTCCTTTTTAGGGTGGTAGGTGGTAGTAAGAATGACAGCATCTGGCATGGAGGAGAACACTCGGTTTTAAGAGTTGTTTGGGGAGGTATCACTGGACCAGGGGATCTGGTTTGCAGCCTTTCTGGATATTGGGAAGTGCTCATTTTAATCCTGGTATTGGTTTACCCGAAGTTTCCCAGGCTTTACATGTTTCTGTTCTCCTGCAATGGTTTTGACATATCACTTAATTGAGTTTTGAAAATCTTTTTGACAGTCAACAACTTTTAAAATTTAAGTAATTTTTTTTTTTGAGATGGAGTCTCACACTGTCAGTTGGCTCACTGTAATCTCTGCCTCCTGCGTCCAAGTTATTCTCTTGCCTCAGCCTCCCAAGTAGCTGGGACTACAGGTGTGTGCCACTACACACAGCAAATTTTTGTATTTTTAGTAGAGATGGGGTTTCACCATATTGGGCAGGCTGGTCTCAAATTCCTGACCACAAGTGATTCGCCCACCTCGGCCTCCGAAAGTACTGGGATTACAGCCGTGAGCCACTGCGCCTGGCCCCGTAATTTTGTTTTTAAAGCAACTTAAATTTCACTATTGAAAATGGAAAGTCAACATTAAAGAAAAAAATTATTCATGACACTTGTTAAAGATGGTAATGCAGACTTTATTCAAGGAAGGCCACAGTGGTAGGTTTAGGGACCGCTGCAGTGGATTCTTGTAGTAGGAGGGAGCGGTTTAGAGGTATTTGTTTCCAGTCTCTGAAATAACTAATGTGATGTTATTTTCAGCCTTAGAAATTCTGTTCTAGGAGAGGGGGAATCACTGTTTTTTGTTTTTGTTTTTTTTTTTCCTTTGAGACGAAGGCTTGCTCTGTTTCCCAGGCTGGAGTTCAGTGGTGCCATCTCTGCTCACTGCAACCTCCACCTCCTAGGTTCAAGCAGTTATCCTGCCTTAGCCTCCTGAGTAGCTGGGACTACAGGCACATACCGCTACTCCTGGATAATGTTTTTTTTTTTTTGTATTTTAGTAGAGATGGGGTTTCACTGTGTTGCCCAGGCTGGTCTTGAACCCCTGAGCTCAGGCAATCTGCTTGCCTCGGCCTCCCAAAGTGCTAGGATTACAGGCATGAGCCACCGCGCCTGGCTGTGAATCACTGTTTTATAGCCTTTAATACTGGGACATGAAAAAAATTTTGATAATAACCCCAAATAGAATCACTGTGCCAAGTGAAATTTATCTGTTTGCCTATCAGGACTGTGTTGCAGGTTTTAATGAGAAAATGGTGCATTCTGTTCCTCCCCGTGTGTAAGGTAGAGGGACACTCCAGAGTACCTGGGTCCTGAAATCCTGCCGTGAGCTATTATTTTGTGTGGTAATTACTTGGATTATTGTTCTTGGCTGCTGAGCCCTTTCACAGCCCAGAGGCCAGGAGGCTGCTTCTGCCACTTAAAATCGGAGTTATCTTGTTAAGTTGCTCTCTTGTGAGGGCTTTAGAGTCTCCTGAGACCTCCCACAAGCTCTCAGCAGGACACAGGTCCAGCTCTGGGCTAAGCCCACCCTGCCCTTGTACTAGGCCCCTGTCCTGTAGCAATAACTTGCTGTTATGTTGCCAGCAAGGTGGTGTGGGGCTGCTAGCCCGGACTGCTTGGCTTCCATTTAATCCTTAAAAGTTCCCATACCGGCGCTGTTAATAAAAGTTCGTAGAAGAAAATGTGTTTCTTTGATTATCAACAGGAGAAGCTGAAAGGCAATGTAGAGAGAATAATAAACTCAGGACTCAGATTATCTGAGAAAAAGGGCCTCAGAAAATTGATTTTTAGAAGTGGTTGATGGCACAAGGCTAAACATATAGTAAAGGTGGCACCTGAGTCGGAGCTGCTCATAAACTTTCATTTGAAATCTCTGCTTTATGTGTTAAAGAGTTTAATTATTTGTTATTCATTGGAGAGAGTACCCCACTCAAAAAAAATGTGTGGACAGTCACAGAGCTGGGCTTTAGTAATAGCATAGGGAAGGTAGACTATTATGAGTGTTCTTAATAAAAATGGATGAGCAGTCTCTTTTTATGGACAGTACTTGCATAAGCAAGTTCCAGATTGTGGTGATATAGCTACCCATTTAATATCTTGAGGTGTGCAGATCTGTGTGTGATGAGGGAGGGTGGGAAGGGGCAGGGACACTGGCATTGTGGGGAAGGAATGATCAGCTCTCTAACGTTAGCCAGCTGCGTTAGATGACCAGGGAACTTTAGCTTTTATTCCTTTATAATAATCTCCCTAGGATTTTAATAATGAGGAGAATCCTAGGATGATATCTTAATTTAGTAATAAAGGATCCTAAAATTTTTATGGTAGACTTGTGATTTGTGCTTTATTTTGATATCTAAAATTGACTATCAAATAGGAAAAATTTCCTATTTGCGTTTGGAAAATAAATAGAGAAAAGTCATGCTTCTCATGAATATCACAGAGGCTGACTTATTTCCTCAAGCTCTGTGGTCAGTTCTGTATATAAACCCAAGTGAGTATATTAGACATTCTTTAGAGATGATTCACTCTAAGTAACACCGAGTATTAAATTTAACATCACTATTTCTGTAGGTCAAGTTTAGGGAAAAGTGTTCATGACTTTATAGAAGCAAACCTGAGGAAGAGTAAATGCAGTCATTTTCATTTCTCTAAGATATTTCAAGATCTCTGGTCGGCTTTTATTTAGTTGTATCTGGTATACAGGTCCCCTACCACATTTGATCATTTTATTATGATTTGATATTTTGTATAGAACGTCTCGTTCAGGAGCACAGTGAGGCAGTGCTGTGAGGAGGAGAGATGAGGTGATGGCAGCCATGTTCATTGTGGCTAGTAATGCCATAGCAGCTCTCCCCATCCCTGGATCAGGAATAGCAACTGTTTTACGCTTCTCTCCTTTCTCTGGGACTTGGAATTGGGGAGGAGGAAAGGGTCCCAGTTAAAGGAAGGGGTTGCTGGACTTAACGGATTTCTGGTAGTGCCCAAACTGAGCCTTTAGACTAGGGCCCAACCCATCATTATTTGGTAAACAATATTACAGATGGGGTGTCAGAAAATATTTAGAAAGCACAGTCCTTGGAATTGTTAATCCCACTCATGACAGGCACAAGAACACATCTGTGTTACACACACATGCACATACAGTGCTTAGAATAGGTCTTTATATCAAAATCAAAGAGTATAGAATTTGGTGTTTTTAGTGGCTGCATTGTTTTCCATGATGTCACATGCTACATTAACTTTCTCCAACTGGGATCTGGGGTTATGGTGGGGTGGGGTTGGATTTTGCACCTGTCAGACAGTGACCTGGCTTGATCGGAGCCTAAGCTGTTTGTGCCTTCTCCACTGAGCACCTCCCTCCTTGTCACAGTGTGTTCCTTGCCCATCCATTTGTATTTCTCTTGTGAGCTTTCCCAAAGATAAAAGGAAATACTGTTACTCTGTCATTGCTCTCAGTGTAGGCATTCAGATGTGTTTTTGTTACCATGGTATTGGATATCAGCTTTGCGGTAAATCTACTGAGAGAGTCTTGCCTAGGAAGCAAGAACGAATATAAGATTCGTGGAAACTTTAATTGTAGAAGAGATGATTGCATTTGCTCAGACACAAAGCATCCCTTTGGAGGATATAGGTAGTGATTGAGGAAAGTGGGAAGACAATTGAATATTGCGCAGTTAATTAAGAGATTCTCCAAAGTGGTGAGGGATATCGTATAGATTTGAGTGGTTTTTGTGGAGAATAGAGTAGGCTTGACAGCTCACAGGAAGTAATTGATTGCTTAGAAATGAGTTAGGTAAGACATTACTGAAGTGGGTAAGAAGGGAAATTTGATATACTATAAAAAGTGGAGTGCTGGCCAGGTGCGGTGGTTCACACCTGTAATCCCAGCACTTTGTGAGGCTGAGGTGGGTGGATCACCTGAGGTCAGGAGTGTGAGACCAGTCTAGCCAACGTGGAGAAACCCTGTGTCTACTAAAAATACAAAAATGAGCCGGGCATGGTGGCGGCGCCTGTAGTCCCAGCCACTCACTCAGGAGGCTGATGCAAGAGAATCGCTTGAACCTGGGAGGCGGAGTTTGCAGTGAGCTGGGATCACACCACTATACTCCAGCCTGGGTGACAGAGCAGGACTCCGTCTCAAAAAAAATAAAAAACAAAAAGGAGTGGAGTGCTGAGGGAAGCTGGCTGGAGCAAATGTTGTCAAAGATGACATGAACTTCTTGGGGGAGAATGCAGTGATGCAGAGGCAAGTTGGAGTTGCGTTAAAGAGGGCAGAGGGAGAAGGCGGAACAAGGGACTGCACTGTGGTAATGGAGAATCCCAACGAAGGGAGGAAGAGGTTGAAGGTATGCCTGCCTAGAGATTTTGCCGAGGCAGTGGAAGGCCCCTGAAACATGTGGACCACCTCTTGTCATTTGGCAGAGAAATAGGTAAAGCAGCTGTGAGTGAAGCACATGCTGTTAGGGGTTTGAATTTCTTTCGCTTGAGCAAAAATCCACTAAGCTATGAGCTGTAGTAAGGACAAGGACCGTGTCTCAATTGTTTTTGTCTTCTGTCTCCTGAGTCTAGCAGTGTACTCGATATACAGTAGGGGCTTTTATTTATTGAAAAAATACTTATTTGTTTCTGGTCTTGTTCTGGGCTCTGGGCTTACCATGGTGAATAGGATAGACATGGTCTTTGCCCTTCCAGAGCATCCAGCATAGAGAGGAAGGCTGATACTAAACAATTATTCTCTTACGTAATATTGTCATGAGTTCTATGGGAGAGCAGTACAGTGTTCATATAGCAGGGCAATCTGATCTAGTCTGGGAATTGGAGAGTCCTCTTTGAGGAAGGCCAAAGTTTAAGCAGAATTTGCTGGAGAACATATGTTTCTGAGTGAGGAAGTTAGGTTGGGGAGTAGAGGCAGGGAATTAATGGACAGCACTTCTCAGACTTTACTGTGCAAACATCAGTCACCTGGGAATCTTATAAAAATGTAGATTCTGATTCATTAGGTCTGGGGTAGGATCTAAGGGTCTGCATTTCTAACAGGTTCTTAGGTGATTACTGGTCATCTCCTTCAGCAGCTTTCTGCACATACTTCTCTTCAATTCTGCCTTTTTAATTTTTCTTTTGTTTCTACTGAAAGACGATAGGATTCGACTGAATCATTTTTCCCGAGTCTATAACCATGTTGACTAGTAATCATATAACTTAACTCTTCAGTGCTTTGAAACTGTAGTTGATCAACAGTGGAGACTCTTCCTGTCCCCTCCATGTACTGTGCTGGCTAAAAATGTTACTCTATTGCCTTTACATTTTGATCCACACAGCCTGCATTGTAGAGAAGGTCAAAGGTGTGGGGACAGGAGGAGGAAGTCTTAGGATTTGATAAGGAAAAAAGGAAATAAAATTCAGCATCTTGCATATTAACATAGAGAATTTCTCTTGGCATTTCCCAAAGCAGCTTTTCTCTTTGTTTCTAGTTTAGACTAGAGGACTTAGGCATTGCTATTTATTTGTTTGTTTATTTATTTAACTAATTATAATTTTTGTTTGTTTGTTTGTTTGAGACAGAGTCTCTCACCCAAGCTGGAGTGCAGTGGCGTGATCTTGGCCCACTGCAAACTCTGCATCCTGGGTTCAAGTGATTCTTGTGCCTCAATTTCCTGAGTAGCTGGGATCACAGGTGTGTGTGCCACTATGTCTGGCTAATTTTTGTATTTGTAGTAGAGACAGTGTTTCACTGTGTGGGCCAGGCTAGTCTCAAACTCCTATCTCAGATGATCTGCCTGCCTCGGCCTCCCAGAGTGCTGGGATTACAGGCATGAGCCACCGTGTCTGGCCTAATTTTTTCTTTCCTTTTTTTGAGAAGGAGTCGTGCTTCATTACCCAGGCTGGAGTGCAGTGGCCTGATCTTGGCTCACTGCAGCCTCTGCCCCCTGGGTTCAAGCAGTTATCTGCCTCAGCCTTCCGAGTAGCTGGGATTACAGGTGCCCACCACCACACCCAGCTAGCTAATTTTTGTAGTTTCAGTAGAGATGGGGGTTCACCATCTTGGTCAGGCTGGTCTTGAACTCCTGACTTCGTGATCCACCCACCTTGTCCTCCTAAAGTGCTGGGATTACAGGTGTGAGCCACTGCACCTGGCCTAGTTTTAATTTCTTTTTTTTTTAAGATGCTTGTGTTGCCCAGGCTGGTCTTGAATTCCTTGACTAACTGATCCTCCCACCTCAGCCTCCAGAGTAGCTGGGATTACAAATGCAAGCCACTCCTAATACGATTCTTTTTTGAAAGTAAAGACAGCCATCTCTCAAGAGTAAAGGATTTGTGGCCAGATTAGAAAACATACTTAAACCAAAAATATATTTAATGATCTTGCCTCTTATAGAAAGTTCTCAGTTACTTTAACTCTGAACTTCCATCACTTGTTTATCAAATCTTTTGAGACACTAAGGGGTTTCTAGCTTTTCTGAATATAAAACCTAACTGGATCACATTTATTTATCTTTAATTTTTCTTTAGTAATGGGTCTCACTTTGTTGACTTAGCTGGTCATAAAATCCTGGCCCCAAGAGATCTTCCTTCCTTGGCATCCCACAGTGCTGGGATTATAGGCATGAGCCGTCGCACTCAGCCACAGATCATGTTTATATGCAATTAAAAAAAACCATGAGGTAATTGGCATAGGAAGGAAGAGGGATATCTCTAAAACTGAAGATCTTTTATGGGGCAACAGTCTTTTTGAACAGCACACTCAGAAAGTTTGAATTCTGTGATTTGACAGCGTCTACCATTGTATTTCATTTGGAAAAGAGCATGAAACAGTGCATGTATCACATAGAAAGATATATGGTCCATGCAACATAGTGATACGAATATTCAAATTCTTAGAAGTTGTATGTGTGTGGAGAGAGGGAAGATTGAGCTAGGGAGAGGCAAAGTTTCGGAACCACCATCTGGAGTTCCAATGATTTGTCTATCATGGAGGCTCCAAAACAGCCTTTAGTATGTTTTTAGCATCTTGAAAGGTGTTTTAAAAAACTTACTGTGAAATAATTTCAAACATTGAGAAAAGTTAAAATAATACAGATGACTCCTGTATCCCCTTTGCCAAGAGTCCCTAACTGCCTTATCATGCTCTCTATGTTTATTATATCACAGTCATTATTCACAGTAGTTATATTCTATAAAGTTGCAGAAACTGTGAATCTGTGAGTACTGACAGTTAGTTAGGCCCCTTCAGGCTTCTGGTCACATTTTCATCAACCAATCAATACCTGACCTTGTTCTATGTGTGCGCTTCTGGTTTGTTTGTTTGGAGATGAAGTTTTGCTATGCTGTTCAGGCTGGAGTGCAGCAGCTCTTCACAGGCTCTATCATCATTATAGTACACTAAGCCCCTGCCTCCTGCTTCAAGTGATTCTCCTGCCGCAGCCTCCCCAGTAGCTGGGACCACTTGCAGGTGCCACTGTGCTTGGCTATTTGTGTGCTTCTGTTTACAGACTCTTTATTTAATATATATTTTTGATTCTTTGACTTTGAACTTACAGCCAATAGCACTGTAACTCATGACTGAATGAAGTTTTATCTGTCATCTGTTTTCTCTGTAAGGTACATCTGTGACATGGTAATTGCCCCATAAACTGCATACCTCGACCATACCTCGGCTTTCCATTGAAACTGCCCTCTGTAACCCTAATGTGACAGGCAAGCAGTCCAAACCCATGCCATCTTGGCCCATGTGACTTGTAATAAGTAACTAAGGTCTGTAATTGCCACCCTACCCAGACAACGTATAAACTAACGCTTATCAAAGTCCCCTGACCTTCGGAATGTCCGAAGCCCCTCATCCTTACCACACGGGCATGAAAGGTCTTGATGCCCTCCTTACGCGAGTCCTCCGCAGCCACCAGCAATAAAGACTCTAATTTGGCCTAGTCTTTGTCTCAGTGGTGATTTCGCACTGGTTTGGTTACAACGCATCACAACAGCTTTCTTGTGCTAGGAATACTAGACAGCAAGTCAGAACTACCCTTAGGGTCTATTTTAAATGGTGAAATCAACAATAGCACTAAAATGTAAAAAATGTGGCACTAAATAGACCACATAAAGAACACTTGTTTACTGTGTGAAAGCTGAAACAAGAAGGCAGAGTATTTCCCTGCTGGGAACAAGGACATCAGGCAACTCAAATTTTTGCTGCTTTATGCATGTGCACGCCCATAAATGACAGTAACAGTGCCAAGACTATTGATTTGGGGTTTACAAATATAGTGAGTAGGCAAATTCAAAAATTCAGAATCTGAACAGTGAGGGTCTTCTCTAGTATTTTTTTCTGAATTATTTGAGAGTATCCCATTACCTGTTAATGCTTTTAGTATTGTTCTAAAACCAAGGGCATGCATGTATATGAATACAATAAAACCATCAAGACCAGAAATTAGCATGGTTATGGCAAGGTGCAGTAGCTCATACCTGTAATTCTAGCATTTTGGAAGGTTGAGGCAGGCAGATTAGTTGAGGTCTGGAGTTTGAGACCAACCTGTTCAACATGGCGAAACCCTGTAGCTACTAAAATTACAAAAATAACCTGAGCGTGGTGGCACACACCAGTAGTTGCAGCTACTTGGGAGGCAAGACTGGAGAATTGCTTAAACCTAGGAGGCAGAGGTTGCAGTGAGCCAAGATTGCACTACTGTGCACCATCCTGGGTGACAGAGCAAGATTCCATCTCAAAAAAAAAGAAAAAAGAAAGAAATTAACATGGATACAATGCTGCCATCTGACTGGCAAATTCCCTTCAGATTTTGCCAATTGCCCCAGGGTCACCTGTTAGCTGTCATGTCTCTAGCTGCCTTCATTCAGGAATAGTTCCTCAGTCTTTCCTTGATTTTCATGATCCTGACATTTTCCAAGAGTTACTTTATAGAATGTGCCTTGTCATGAGTTTGTCTGTTGCTACCTTATGATTGGATTTAAGACTGTGTAATTTTGACAGAAGTACCACATAAATGATGCTAAGTTCTCCTCAGTGTACCATATCAGTGAGGCACACCATGTCACTGTCACATTACTAGTGTTGATAACTGTAATTACTTGATTAAGATGGTGTCTGTCAGGTTTTCTCAGTGTAATTTTAGGTATAAGTATTTTACGTAATAAGTAATCTATATTTTATGTAATAAGTAATATGTATTTTAACCTATTCATTATTTAATATATATCCTTTGGTAGGAGAATAAATATATGTGCATGTATAATATATAATAAACATATGGTATACATTATATATATGATATGTAATAGATATGTAATGTTTATTATATATAATGATGATATATAATTATGTAGTATATATAAAAAATATATAACTAGTACTTTGTGAGAAGCTATTTTGAGATTATACAAATATCTTTTTTTTTTTTTCTTTTTTTGAGATGGATTCTTGCTCTGTTGCCCAGGCTGGCGTGCAGTGCTGTGATCTTGGCTCACTGCAGCCTTCGTCTCCTGGGTTCAAGTGATTCTCCTGCCTCAGCCTCCTGGGTAGCTGGGACTATAGACACATGCCACCACCTGGCTAATTTTTATATTTTTAGTGGAGACGGGGTTTCGCCGTGTTGGCCAGGCTGATCTCGAACTCCTGACTTCAGGTGATTCGCCCACCTGGGCCTCCCAAAGTACTGGGGGCATGAGCCACCATGTTTGGCCTCCATTAATGATTCTTATTAGTGTGATTTGTTGGTACATGATTATTTTCTAATTCCATCATCAATTCTACATTTATTAGTTGTTGTTCAACTGTAATAGAGAACTTTCTCTTCCACATTTTTTATTCATGTATTTATTCAATGGATTATAATCTATTACTATTATGTTGATTTTCAAGGTGTCCCAGTTTGGCTAATGAGAGCTCTTGTAAGCTGGTTCTTATGTCATTTTGTTATCTCCTCATTTCTTTGAGCACTTTCTTTCTTTCTGACACAGCAAGGTATTCCAGGCTTATATTGTATTTTCCCTGCCCCAACCCTGGATTCAGCTGTTTCTCTAAGGAGCCTTGGTTCTATTTAGCAGAGAAGAGTTTCCCTCCCTCCCTTCCTTCCTTCTCTCCCTGCCTGCCTGCCTGCCTTCCTTCTCTGCCTCTCTCCTTTCCTGTCTTCCTTCCTGCCTGCCTTGCCCTCTCCTTTCCCGCCTTTCTCCCTCCCTTTCTTCCTTCTTCCCTCTTTCCATCCCCACCTTCCTGCATTCCCTTCAAGAAACAGGAATGTTGAGCCAAGATCTGGGTACTGACTGGGTGTGCCGTTGCTACTAGGGTATCATAGTTTTTGGGCCCTCTTTCTTAGTGGATGGAGCCAGGAAATATTTGTATATATAAGCAACACACATATATCTCTCTATTTTTGTATTTGTCTGTATACATTAAAAAGGAAGTGTTTCTTTCTTTTTCTTTTTCTTTTTTTTTTTTTTTTTGAGGCAGAGTCTCACTCTGTTGCCAGGCAGGAGTGCAGTGGTGCAATCTTGGCCCACTGTAACCTCTGTCTCCCAGGTTCAAGTGATTTTCCCTGCCTCAGCCTCCCAAGGAGGTGGGACTACAGGCATGTGCCACCACACCTGGCTAATTTTTGTATTTTTGGTAGAATCAGGTTTCATCATTTTGGTCAGGATGGTCTCCATCTCTTGACCTTATTATCTACCCGCCTCGGCCTCCCAAAGTGCTGGGATTACAGGTGTGAGCCATCTCACCCAGCATGAAGGTTTACTTCTAATCCAAAAGGATTTTTTTTTTCTGGCCTTTTTGCATTTGTAACTTCCCTCTGAGAAACCTAGCACTCATTATCCTTCAGGTATGATTTGCTCAGTTCCCCTGTAGGTGACAAATCTGCTCACACTAGCTGAATTTTCGGCTTTCTGTGACCTGCCAGCAAGTGTTGGCTAAATCTTCAGGCCCTAGAACCCTGCCAGCCTGTGCTGACCAAGGGGAGTGTTTATAGCTTTTCTGACCTGTTGGTAGCTTAATGTGATTTAGCCATAGGATTATTCACCCTTAAAATAAAGACTGTCTAGCATGATAGCAGAAAATTAGCATCTCTTTTGTTTTTTGGAGGAAAAAAAACGCTTTGCTTTTAGGCATTTTTTCTTTAAAATATTTCTAACTTCCTTTAAACTTCTTGGAAGGCTTGAACTGGGTTTTTTTCTCCAAATTTAATGTGCTTTTAGTATTTGTCTGGAACTGAAATAAAGTACTTTTAAAAATGATCTCCAGTTTTTCTTTAATGTATTTAGTGTTTAAAACAAACACCTTCGTTTTGGCCCGATGCGGTGGCTCATACCTTAACCCCGGCACTTTGGGAGGCCAAGGCAGGTGGATCACCTGAGGTCAGGAGTTTGAGACCAGCCTGGCCAACATGATGAAACCCCATTTCTACTACAAATACAAAAATTAGCCACCTGTGGTGGTGCACGCTTGTAGTCCCAGCTACCTGGGAGGCTGAGGCATGAAAATCACTTGAGCCCGGGAGGTGGAGGTTGCAGTGAGTGATGGCGCCATTGCACTCCAGCCCGTGCGACAGAATGAGACTCCATCTCAAAGAAACAAAAACAAAAAACCTTCATTTTTTTAAAAAAATTGAAACGTTTCATCACTAGAGGTTTATACATTTACCCCAGTAGTATATGTTTGATTCCTTTTTCCCGTCAGAATGTTGTATTTAGGAGTTGTGATCACTGTTAGACCTCAATTCTCAGGGGCTATTCAGAATCAAACCTCATGATTTTTATTGTCTACATTTAGATGCATGCTCCAGAAATTCTGGTTTCTCTGACCTGATAGTAGTATTATTCAATAAAATGATATGTAGTGGTGAATCTTATTGACTGGTTTGGTGCTCTATTCTGTGTTAATACTTTGTTTTCTCAAATTACAGCGTTTAAGGAAATTCAGAAATGCTCCTTTCTGAAGGGGAACATGGGAATAGAATAAAGAGCCCTGATTACTGCAGTAACTTTCCTTTACCTTTACTAGCCTGAGTACTTGACCCTTGACATTTGATAGAGGAGAAAGTCCCCTCTATATAGTGATATTCTTTTTTGTGTCCTGGAGTCAGTTAATTTTTGGTTCCTTCTCCGGTAAGTTAACACATAACTGTTACCTATCCTGAAAGATTTTCTTTTGACAGCTAGGGTAGATTTCTCTTATACGACGCTTCACATTTGTCTGCTGTGTGCGGCTAGTTCTTCCTGAGTTGTTCTGTCTTATTTCTGGGTAAATAAGCCTTGATCTCCCAGGTCCTTGGCAACAGCAGAGCTCAGCATGAGGTAGTGAGGACTTGGCTCTGCAGGGGACCATTGTCCTGGAGACAGTCCTGACGCTGGTTTCCAGGAGGTTGAGTGATTCCTTCATGGTGAAGGCTTCGATTGTGAAGGCTAAGCTCCAGTCTTGGTTGTGTTCTTTTATATAAGTCATCAGTATTTTGGCTCATGGTTCTCATATCATGGATTTAGTATTTGGGGTTTATTAGCAAGTACACTAGGAAAACCTGTGTTCTAGCTCTGATGCCATCTTACTGTACCATAGTTTTCTCATCTGTAAAATGAGGATGAGGGTCCCTGCCCTGCTTCCTCAGGGCCTTGTTGTAAGGATGAGGAAGGGTGGAGAGCAGGGAAGGAAGGGAAGAGAGATTAATGTTCCTTTAACATTTATTGAGTTACCTTCTCAATAAATGGTTTCAGACAGTCAGGCATCTTATTTAATAATCCAAATAACCCAGAGGAGATAGTATTATTATCTTCATTTATAAATGAAGAAATATTGCAATGTTCAGAATGGTTTTCATTTGAGTTTGTATTCAAACTCAAGGCTAATTTCAGAGTTCATGGTTGTTCCACTTAGCCACACCATCTGAGGCTATGATTGCCAAGACAGTTTGTCAGATATGAAGTTCAGTACAAACTAAGATGATACTTATTACTGTCACCCCTGAGGATAGAGATTTGGACATAGGCACTTAAATCTACTTTCCTAGTGAGTGGGTATCTTAACTGGTAAATTAGGGGAATTAGATTACAGGTTATCAGTCTATATCTAACTGAATTCAGTGGTTAGAGAATTTCTGTGACTTCGATATTTTCTTTTTTTCAATTTATTTATTTTTGAGACTCAGTTTCGCTCTTGTTGCCCAGCCTGGAGTGTAATGGCCTAATCTTGGCTCACTGCAACCTCCGCCTCCTGGGTTCAAGCGATTCTCCTGCCTCAGCCTCCTGAGTAGCTGGGACTACAGGCTTCTGCCACCACACCCAGCTAATTTTTGTATTTTTGGTAGAGATGGGGTTTCATCATGTTGGCCAGGCTGATCTCAAACTCCTAACCTCAGGGGATCCACGCTCCTTTGTCTCCCAAAGTGCTGGGATTACAGGTGTGGCCATGATATTTTCTTTTATACCCCTGGAGGAAATGTCCATCTTTTTCTATTGTAGATACCCTTCCAGTCTTTATTGCAGACACACTTTGAGCCATTTCTTATAACAACAATGTTGGCTATATTTGTTGCATCCTTGTGCTAAGTGCTTTTATTTTGTTTAGGTTTCATAACAACTCTTTATTTCAGCAACAGATTGACAAAGTGGATCATAACAACTTACAGATATTCTTATATATTTTATAAATGATGAAATTGAGACTAATGGAGCCAATTAAATAACTTTCAAAGGTCACTGCTGACATTGATTTGATTCTGAAACTAAATTCTTATTGCCATATACTGTGGCTCCTTCTCTGATTATAAAAATGAGCAGTTTTTGTAACTTGAATTGGTCCAGAATTTATTTTTGCCATGCACTTGCTATTTAGACGACCATAAAACTAGTTTTCATTTCACTCGCTTGTCATAATGCTTTATATCAGGGTTTGGCAAACTTGCTCTGTAAAAGGCCAGGTAATAAATATTTTGGGCTTTGCCAACCATATGGTCTCTGGCGCAACTACTCAACTCTGCCATTCTAGTGCGAAAGTAGCCCTAGACAATACATAAATGAATGAGCTTGGCATGTTCCAATAAAACTTTATTTATGGACACTGAAATTTGACTTTCATACTCTTTTGCATGTTACATAATCTTCTTTTGATAGTTTTCCAACCTTTTAAAAATGTAAAAACCATTTTTAGCTCATGGACTGTACAAAAACAGGCAGTAGGCTGGATTTGGCTAGTAGGCTGTAGTTTGCCGATCCTGCATTTTATCATTTTGAAGTTTTCTTTCTTCGCGTCTCCTTTTTGGGTGTTCTTTTGTAATATTGGACTCTAAGTCAGCTTGCCTTGCAGATGGTAGGGTTTAATAAATGTTGGTATGATTTGGGACAGCTAGCTCATGGAAGCTTTACTTGCTTAGTGATTTGGTCTCCAACACCTGTTCTACTGGCACATATAAAAACAGATTTTAATTGGGAAAAACATTTAATCAGTAGGTAACCTCAGATACCATTTTAACAGAAGTCGGCTCCCAAATGCTTGTTTCTATGTGTGGCATAGTAGAATATCAGGATTGGGAAACTTCAACCCCAGTCCTTGCTCTACTGTCAATCCTGGTTATTGTTATTTTGGAGGCAAAAGTTACTTTATCTGTCTTGCTCTCAGATTTTTCAGCTGTAAAATAAAAGGGTCCAAATTAGATGCTGTCTTTATCTGAAGTCTCTCTGTAGATGATTGTTGTGGTTCCCCTGAGATTTTAAACTCCCTATATGTAAACTGGGGCCCGATTTTTGGCATAGCTGCTCCAGAGCAGCAACTTGTGCTTATATCTGCTGGGTCTGCGAGTATATCCAGAGCCAATGAGTCAGCAGTGCCGTGAGCTCCTGGGCTTCCGGTTCATTGGGTTTGAATGTTGGGCCCTCTAATTTAGGTTTGCCTCTTGTCCTTGCCAGGAAAACAACAACAACAACAAACAAAAAACTGGCTGTGTTGGTGAGTATTCTGGGAAAGGCCTCCCAGACCACACAGCTTATGTTCTTTTGGGATTGCTTGCTTAGTCTAAATGACTTTTTAATTTTCAAGAGATGATTCTTCCTGTGGAGGCAACAGCTCTTGCTGCCAGGAAGCTTTTTCCTGATATGCTTTTTGAAATGGTCCCCAGTTAAGTTTCCTTTTAGTTACTCTTGCTTTCATTTAGTTTCTTTAGATGTTTTCATTTCATGAAAGGGGATCCAATAGGACCAGACTTTGCCTCCTCTTTTTATAGCAGCTCCTTCCCCATCTCTTGGTGGTATTTTTAGGTGTAGAAAACACCTTGTCCAGAGGAGTCCCTGACCTGCTTCCTTGCCACTGTGACATAGAGTCCCTGCATGTACAGCCTCTGGGTTGTGGCAGTTGAAGAGTAGCATCCTTTAGCTCAGTGACTTTCCTGGTTCTCGTTTCTGTGTAACACACAGGATGCTTGCTATATTGCTTCTGAGAAAAAAGCTTGTATTGCTTCTGGCCATTTTCATCCTTTTTAGAGCTTTGTAGATTTCACTGAAGTTCTGTCTTTTTCCTGTGGCTTCCTACCTAGTTATTTCTAGAGGATTTTAAGGTTTATACTTACAGCCTCTTCTGGGGTGAGTCACCATGCCTGACTTTTGCTTCTCAGTCAGCTGCCATTAAAAAAAATTTTTTTTATTGGTGTTTTCCAGCTAGCACCTCATCTTCCTGAAAGAATATGGAAGTCTCTATAGTGAAATAACATTTTATGGCCCCATGTTTTTGTAGTTCTGTATTGGACATTAAACATTTTTTTTTTTAGATATAATTAACGTATCCTGAACTTGACAGTTTTAAAGTTTATAATTCAGTGGCTTTTTACCACATTTGTACAGTAATCACCACTAATTTGGAACATTTTCATCAACTCCAAAGAAATCTGTACCCATTAGTATATTCCCCAATCTCCCCTCCTGTCAGTCCCTGGGAACCACTAGTCTGTGTTCTTTCTATGGATTTCCCTAATCTGGACATTTCACATAACAAATACAATTCAGTATGTGGCCTTTTGTGTCTGGCTTCTTTTACTTAACATAATGTTTTCAAGGTTCACCGATGTCGTAACGTCAATCAATACTTAATTTCTTTTTATTTCTGAATGATAGTCCAATTATATGGATATACCATATTTTATCACCAGTTGACAGCAGTTGATGAAAATTTGTTGCTTTCTCTTCTTTTTTTGGCTATTATGAATAATGTTGCAGTGAACATTGGTGTACAAGTTTTTGTGTGGTCATATGTTTGTATTTCTCTTGGAGATATATATCTATACACACACAGACGTGCGCACACGCGCACACACACACACACACACTCTCTCTCTCTCTCTCTCTCACAGAACCCTATGGGAACTGTTTAACTTTTAAGAGACTGCCAGACTCTTTTCCAAAGCAACTGTACCACTCTTAATATATGAGGGGTCCGGTTCTTCCACATCCTTCTCAACACTTGTTATTGCCTGTCTTATTGATTTTAGCTATCCTAGGAGTTGTGAAGTGGTATGCCATTGTGGTTTTGATTTGCATTTCTCTTATGACTAATGATGAAGAGCATCTTTTCCTATGCCTTTTGGCCATTTGTATTTATTTTTTGGATAAATGTCTCTTCAACTTACTTTAATTGGGTTGTTATCTTCTTACTGAATTTTAATAGTTCTTTATTCTGGATATTAGACCTTTAACAGATATATCAGATATATGAGATAAGGGTCTAGTATCCAGAATTTGCAACTGTTCATTTTTTTTTCTTTCTTGAGAGTGTCCATTGAAGCACACTATTTTTAATTTTTATGAAGTCCAATTTATCTTTTTTTTTTTTTAAAGTTGGTTGTGTTTTTGATGTGACCTAAGAAACCGTCACCTAACGCAAGGTCATGTAGATTTACATGTTTGTTTTCTTCTAAGACTTTTATAGTTTAACTCTTAAATTTAGGTCTCTGGTCCTTTTTGAGTTATCTTTTGTATACGGTATGACACAGAGGGCCAACTTCCTTCTTTTACACATGGAGATCTAGTTGTACCAACACGTTTATGTTGAAAGGACTACTCTTTCCCCATTGAATTGTCCTGTCACCCTTGTTGAAAATAGTTGGCCATAAATGTATGGATTTGTGTTGGGCTTTCTTTTTGTAATATTTATCATCAGATCAGATGTCTGCCCTTGTTCTTCACATTGGTTCTTCATATTGGTGGATGTTGCTGTTATAGTATATGTATTATAATATCTTAACTAGTGGATTTGCCTGTTAAGCCAGTCCTTTTTGCAAGGCTGATAAGATGCCATTCTCAGACTGAAGTGGATTTTTGCTCTTGGGCTGGGAAAAAATATTGGTTTCATTGACATACACATTTCTATACCATCCCTTTCTTTGTCCTTAGCGTGGCTGGGTTTTTGTATAAGACGTTTCCGTCTTGTGTTATTGGCCTGGGAGTTAAAGAGTTAAACAAACCAAGTAATTTATCAGAATCTAGTGAAGATTTAATGTGGTGTTCCTGTTGCTGGGCAACATTTTAGTGGTTGCCCATATAGTGTTTCACTCTAGGTAAATCTCTCAGTAAACCTTTAAATGGGTTTGAACAGTTTGAGTCCCCATTTTCCTTCTCAGCTGCCTTGTTTCAGCCTTTGTAACCATGTGACTTGTGCCCTGAAGTCAGGTCCTTTGAATCACACCCTGTCCCTCTGCAACCTTTATTGGCAGAACTGAGAAATTTCTGATCCATAACCTCAATCAAACTGACTCATTGTGACAACTGGTTTCACAAACCTCCCGCTGTATCAGGTAGTTCTAAGATCATTTTTCTAGAATGTCATTTTATTAATATAATTGGATAAAGCAGTAACCATTTGACTTGCTTTCTATGCTCTATAAATTAGCAATTAAGGATAATTACTGCATCTATGAAAGTTTGCAACATGAATCAGCACAGTTTTGGCAGACTAATTACCCATGGCAGTTTCTTCTCAATCTTAACATTATTCTCCTGAAATTAAAATTCTGATAAACAACATATTCTACTTACATGTGATGCTTATTGTTTGTCTGTCTCCCCCTACTAGAATGTCAGCTCCCCAAGAGCAGAAGTTTCTGTCTGCTTTGTTTCACTGAAATGTGCCACTTGCCTAGAACAATGCCTGGCACATAGTAGGCACTCATTAAGTTTGTATTGAATTAATGTGAATAAATTAGGGAATAAAATTGTAACAATGATCAACTTGGCAGGTCAAGAAAAATGGCTTGTTTTGGTGCCATATGAGGTATAAATTGTCAAGCATATAGACCCTTGGCCTTTTTCATATTTTACCTGGACATTTAAAGTATTTTTCCCCCAGAAGGTATTTTTCCTTGGTTTTATTTGGTGGAGACTGTTAGCTACAGGAAGGAAGAACTTGAATAAAGACTGTTGACAAGACAGGTGAAAGAGCTTAACAGTGGTTGGCATATGAAATGGAAATAGCAAAAAGGAGGTGTAGTGTGTTTCTGTTTGGTTTTGAGATGGAGTCTTGCTCTGTCACCCAGGTTGGAGTGCAGTGGCATGATCATGGCTCACTGCAACCTTGACTTCCCAGGCTCAAGCAATTCTTCTACCTCAGCCTCACAAGTAGCTGGAACTACAGACGTGCACCACCACACACCTGGCAACTTTTTAAATTTTTTTATTTTTAGTAGAGACTTGCTGTGTTGGCCAGGCTCTCATGAACTGAGTTCAAGTAGTCCTCTCGCCTTGGCCCCCCAAAGTACTGGGATTACAGGCTTGAGCCACCACACCTGGCCTGTAGTGTGTTTTGAATGATTTCAGTTTCTGTGAGTAGGAGGGAAACTAGTTTTTCCCTAGTAGAAATAGTTCTCTTACTTCCATTGTGGTGTACAGACAGTCTTTTTCTTACCTCTCCAGCAAGGCAATAGCCAAATGAGAGGAAGAGAGTTTCAAAGGAAAGATGCACACAGGCTAATCCTCTCCTCTGGGAGGAATAGAAATAGCAGTACCTGCCACAATGAATCTATTCCTTTTACTTGGGAGGTTGAATTGGTGACTGCTGCTTCAATTCATATATTCAGTGGTATAAAAGTATAGAGAGCCTGTAGAGTAAAAATCATCTCTGTAATATTGGTTCAAGCATTAACTGTTGTGTGAATGGCATTTTTGGTACAATAATGCAAAGAAGTTCTGACAGCAGCCTTTAGCATTCAGGGAGGAGAGAGAGTGTACAAAGGAGTTTTGCACAATTACTGTGTACAGGTTGTTTGTCAAAGCACTTAATGGGGCCAGTATAATAGTTGTAGACCCATTGTCCCCAGGGATCCAATTTACTAGGCAGAGGCATTAAACACAATAACTTTCTGGTATTTAGAGATGAAAGGGGCCCTTCTCATCAGTCCCTCTGTTCTTGAGCTTCTCAGTGGCATTTGTCAGGCTTGAGAAACAAAGATGGTCGCCTAGGCTAGGTCAGTGCTTGCTTATCAGAGTTCACCTTTGTCAGAGAAGATGAGTTTTCTTGTAAATGGGCCTTAGCTTTTCCAGCTGGGCTTTACCAAGAGGTCTCCTGGGAATGCTTTATTACATTTTTTGTGAAAACTTGACCAAAAATGAGCAGCAAGCACTAGAGACAGATGTTCTGGTTTGTGTGTTGTATGTAGCTTGGCTATCCTCAGCCTCATTTGGAATTTGTGCCCAAATGATTTCAAATGCAGGTATTCTACACTGTGCTATTCTTGCTATGTATTTTGTTTCTGCCACTTGTGAGAAAGAATTGACTATTAATGAGTCAGATCCAAGCTTTCCTTTTCTTCTTTGGCCCTTCTTATTCAGGAACTTCAAGCAGCCTCTACAGTAGTGTACCTGTTCCTTCCTGGCTTTGTTTGGTTTGAGAGCTTATCTTTTGGAATGTCAGTTCCCTGGGATGATGCCTAGGATATGAGTTCTCAGGATAGGGTGTTAGTATGATTATTTGGTTAGAAGTTTTAGGGTTTAATTGCTGATAACGGGACAAAAATAAAAAGCATGCTTTGTAACTGGATTAGGAAGACAGTCTTTGTGTGTGTGTGCCATGGTATATGACCAGGGATTAGAATGACTTAGGCCACAGTCTGTGTGCTTAAGGTGTTGGGGATATTGAAACATTATCAGAGTACTAATTTAATGTACAATTAATTATTGTGTATTGGAATGTACAATATTGTTTGATAGAATTACCATAAAAAGGTGGATAAGTGAATTGTGATGTATTTGTATAAATTCCCTGGTCAGAGTAATGGTGGGGTTTGGGAGAAGCGGTTGCAAGTAAAGAGGGGCACGTGGAATCCAAGGTTCTGGCAATGTGCAATATTTCAGTTCTTAACTTGGGTGGTGGTTGTTCAGATGTTTACTTTTCTTATTCTTTAATTTGCACATAAGGATTTAAATTCATTTGTGTATTTATATCAATATTTCACAATCGAAAGCATTAATTAAGGTAGAGAGGGGAGGGAACAATGCACTCTAAGTGAAAGGAGCAGCTTCCTTTCATTGTCCTTTTTCTCTTCCTTTGATTCAACTTTGGATCATTCCTTTACTGAGAACCCCATGGTCTTGTCTGAATGGTGTTCTGTGTTGACAGAACCCTCCAACCTTCTCACTACTAACCTTTCAGAAGCTAATTTTTATGAAGCATGGAATTGAGAGTCTTTTAGATCTAGTGAAGCCAGGGCGTCAGCCCCTACCTGTTTGTTGTATTGTGAGTCTCTTCCCAAAGACAATTAGAATAGCTTGGGTCATTTTTTCTTATGCCTCCTCTTCCCTTCTTTCACTTGAAATCCTCCCTTCTTCTCGCTTGCAAATATTTTAAGGTTAATGCTAGTGAGCTTCAGAGCTCTTTTCACAGTTGCAAGTGGGTTCTATGCCTGGCATCTTTGATTAAAGAGATGAAAGGAGCTGCTTACTGCACTTGGGAGCCTTAAGGTGCTTATTAGATTCTTATGTTTTAATCATGTAGGACATGGGTTTTTTAGATTACTTCTTTATTTCTCTCTTGTACTGTCTACAAGGGAAACTCTAGGATACTGCATCCACCATAGCCTTGGGCATGCTCAGTTCCTCCCAGTGGTGTGTAGGGACTTCTTCCTTTAGCTTCTTCTTTTTTTTCTTTTTTTTTTTGAGACAGACTCTTGCTCTGTCACCCAGGCTGGAATGCTGTGGCGTTGATCTCAGCTCACTACAACATTTGCTTCCTAGGTACAAGCAATTCTCTAGCCTCAGCCTCCTGAGTAGCTAGAACTACAGGCCTCTGCCACCACATCCAGCTAATTTCTGTGTTTTTAGTAGAGACAGGGTTTCACCATGTTGGCCAGGCTGGTCTCAAACTCCTAACTTCAAGTGATCTCTCCGTTGCCCTCCCAAAGTACTGGGATTACAGGTGTGAGCTACCCTGCCCAGTCAGCTTCCCCTTTTCTTTTTCTTTTTTTTTTTTTTTTTTTTCGAGATGGGGTTTCGCCTTTGTTGCCCAGGCTGGAATTCAGTGGCGCAATTTCGGCTCACTGCCACCTCTGCCTCTCGGGTCCAAGCGATTCTCTTGCCTCAGCCTCCGGAGTAGCTGACATTACAGGCACGCGCCACCACACCCAGCTAATTTTGTATTTTTAGTAACGACAGGGTTTTTTCATGTTGGTCAGGCTGGTCTCGAACTCCTGACCTCGGGTAATCTGCCACCCTCAGCCTCCTAAAGTGCTGGGATTACAGGCGTGAGCCACTGTGCCCGGCCGCAGCTTCCCCTTTTCTTAAGCCTTTCATTGTTTGCTTCAATCTGAGAATGGAAAGAAAGTGTCAGTGGAGATATTAATTTCTTAATAATTGGAAAGAATGAAAGAGGTGGTACTTGCTGGGATGAAATTATAGAGGTCACTAATCTGTGTCTCTCACATACTTTTTTACCCCAGTCTGTTTATTCTATGACTTTTTTATTGTTGGATTTCTGAGTCTATCATTTCAGAATTTGGCCCAAGATTTTATGTAGGTATTTCTCTTAAAAAATTAAAAACAGTTTTGTTTATTTAGTCATTCAGTAAATGACTTTACATGCCTTTGAAGTGTCAAGTACTATTTGAAATGTTGGGGATACAGTGGTACACAACCTGTATTATGGTGATACTGCCTCTCGACCATTCATTTTCTCTTTCTTCCCCCTTCTTAGGTCCTCTCAGGGTGTGCCATCATTGTCCGAGGTCAGCCTCGTGGTGGGCCTCCTCCTGAGCGGCAGATCAACCTCAGCAATATCCGCGCTGGAAATCTTGCTCGCCGGGCAGCTGCCACACAACCTGATGCAAAAGATACCCCTGATGAGGTAGGTGCTTCCGGAGGCCATCGTGAGCCTGTGGACCTAGGTCACAGCCCACCATCTTCTGTGGCTGATGCCATTTTGATGTACTCTTTCTTTGTATTTTGAGTATTTTCACATTGTAGAGCTGCTGATTCTGGATATACCCACAAGCAGCTTGTATCTGCTGTTTATATGTTTAGTACCTTTCATGGCAGTCGAAGCTTTATGGCTTTTTCTTGTGCCTTTCCCATAGACTTAGATTTGTCGTGTTTTCACTGCTACTTTTCTTGGAATAGGTTAGGAACATTTCCTGGTAGCCTCAGCCATTTGAAATCGTCGTTGGTTATGGCACGGCTCTTCTATTAATTTATTTTTGAATTCATTCATTTACATTGTTCAAATTGCAGAAGGATATATACTGAAAAATACAGTTGTTCCCCTGAGACACCTGATGTTACTAGGGTCTTGTGTCTCTTTCCAGAGATAGTTAAAACCTATATGCTCACACACTTTCATTTTGTAATAAATGCTAGGCCCATATTTTATTATTTTATTAAAGATTCTTTTTTCTTTAAGGTTCTAAGGGTACATTTGCATGTTTGTTACATGGGTATATTGTGTAATGGTGGGGATTGGGCTTCTAGTGTATCTATGACCCAAATATTGAACATTGTATCCAATAGATAATCTTTTAATTCTCACCCCCCTCAAACCTCCCCTTTTGGAGTCTCCAGTGTCTATTATTTCTTTTCTTTTTCTTTTTTTTTTTTTGAGACGGAGTTTCACTCTTGTTGCCCAGACTGGAGTGCAATGGTGTGATCTTGGGTTACTACAACCTCCACCTCCTGGGTTCAAGCAGTTCTCCTGCCTCAGCCTCCCGAGTAGCTGGGATTACAGGCATGCACCACCACGCCTGACTAATTTTGTATTTTTAGTATAAACGGGGTTTCTCTATGTTGGTCAGGCTGGTCTTGAACTCCTGACCTCAGGTGATCTGCCCGCCTTGGCCTCTTGAAGTGCTGGAATTACAGGCATGAGCCACCGCACCAGGCCTGTGTCTATTATTTCTATCTTTATGTCCATGCTTACCCATTGTTTAGCTTCCACTTATAAAAGTGAGAAGATGTGATATTTGATTGTCTGCTTCTGAGTTAGTTCACTTAGAATACTGGCCTCTAGTTCCATGTATGTTGCTGCAAAGGACATGATTTCAGTCTTTTTTTTTGGCTGCCCATCTTTGTTTTTGAGACAAGGTCTGTTGCCTGGGCTGGAGTGCAGTGGTGTAATCATGGCTCACTGTAGTCTCAACCTTCCAGGCTCAAGTGATCCTCCCACCTCAGCCTCCTGAGTAGCTGGGACTACAGGCATGTGCTAATTTTTATACCTGGCTAATTTTTATTTTTATTTTTTTTAGTAGAAACGAGGTCTCACTAGTTTGCTCAGGCTTGAGTTCCTGAGCTCAAGCAATCCTTTTGCCTCGGCCTAAAGTACTGGGATGACAGGTGTGGGCCACTGTGCCTGGCTTGTTACAGATTTTTAATCTGGGATCCATGTACCTCTGAAGGCATAGTTAAATCCCATGAAATTGTAAAATTTTGTGTAAGCATGAATTCATGAATTGTTTTAGAGGGAGAGTTTTTATCAGATTATTTCTTTTTTTTTTTTTTTTTTTTTTT
>NW_016107534.1:2027358-2050706 GCF_001604975.1 Cebus imitator
TTTTTGTAGAGACGGGGTTTCACCATCTTGGCCAGGATGGTCTCGATCTCTTAACCTTGTGATTCACTTGCCTTGGCCTCCCAAAGTGCTGGGATTACAGGTGTGAGCCACTGCACCCAGCCATTTTTATCAGTTTCTTAAGGGAACTTATGACTCAAGAGTAGTTCAGAACCATTGTATTATTGTGATTTGAGAAACTTCCACGCCTCTGTACCACCATCTCTTCCATCCTTCCCCCATACCCCACAGCCTCCAATGCCTGCCCCTGCCTTGCCTTCTTTGTAGTCTGCCTTTGACCCCTTAAGTTTCTGCCCTTTGGGCAGCTGCTATGAGTACCAATTTGGCATTGTTTAGTCTTTGGCTTCTACACTTTGAAACAGTGGTACTCTCCTTTAGCAGTGCTTTGGCTATCAGAAATGAAATTTCTGGGCTGGCCGTGGTGGCTCACACCTGTATCCAAGCACTCTGGGAGGCTGAGTGGGGAGGATTGCTTGAGCCGAGGTATTCAAGACCAGCCCTGTCAACTCACAACATAGCAAGACTCCATCTCAAAAAAAAAAAAAAAAAAAAAAATTAGCTGGATGTGGTGGTGCACGCCTATAGTCCCAGCTACTTGGGAGGGAGGTGGAAGGATCACTTGAACCTGGGAGTTCGAGGCTGCAGTGCATCATGATTGTGCCACTGCACTGCAGCCTAGGTGATGGAGTAAGACCCTATCTCAAAAGAAAAAAAGGAACAAAATTTCTCGATTCTAATTATTTGTTCTCTGCCCCACTAATTATTTGTTCTCTGCCCCAACTTGAGGATATTGGGCAGGTTGGCACCTCAGCTTTTGTGTGCTATTCCCTGCCAGGGAGGTAAAGAAGAAAAAGCAAGAGTTGATGTGGATCTTTTATTAATATTTAAGGAAATCATTTAGTTTTTAAAATTATAATAAAGGACATTTTGTTTTAATTAAGAGGATAGTGAAGCAATGGTATAGATAATGGAGATAGAGGAAAAATCTCCCATAATTCTGCTACCAACAGCAATCAGACTAAATAGATTAAAATACCTTTAAGAAGATTAAAATCATTTTTTTTTTTCCATTGGGCTTCCTTCAGGGACCACAAATGTTGGGAATACTAGTGTATACCTCAGGGTTGTTTTATGAGGATTAAGCAAGATAACATGAAGTGCTTAGTGCATGCTTATAAAATACTTAATAAATGTAGTTGTGGTAATCACTACTGCTGCTTGTTAATTTCTCTTACCACAAATACTCCTAGTACTGTTAGATCAACCACTGAAGATTAGATGTCTTCTAGCATTTTTCTCATTTTGGGCATTGACAAATGGGTGAACCTACATTTTGAATAGTTTTCTTTTCTTACTGTGTAACAGCTTGATTGCTTCCAAGAGAAGAGTATTGACTCTTCTTGGAGCTGACCAAGTTCATTTGCCCAGAAGGAAGAAGTAGTATAGCCTCTAAGAAAGAAGGGCTGGATTTTAATTTCCTGTTTTGTGGATGAGAATCTTGGGCAGAGAAACACAAGGCCAGTTGGAATTTGTTCTAAAATATCTGAACTGTATCCCATGTTAACAGGACAGTGAAATCTTACCAGAACTATCCTAGGTGAAAGGATACTGTGTAATCTGATCCTAGCATTCTGTTATAGTTCCATATATTTATACAGCCTAGTGCTTTTTGTCTCTCCTATAGTAACTCGGTCTCACTGTTTCTCCTGGTAACCCTTCAAAGATCCCTGTGAGATGAAATATTTGATAGCTGTAGATTTCATCTTTTCCTAGCCCATAGCCATTATTTCTCCTTCTTAATAATCCAATGTCTCCTCAGCCTGCTGTGATTTGGTTTTCCTCCTACTGTATCCTTAAAGCTGCATCGAGGCAAGTTACCATTAATGCCGACTGATTGAAAAACCTGATATCCCTGCTTTCATTTTGACTCCCCCACCCCCTACCCCAACGCTGACATCCATGCCTTTAAGGAGGCCTGGAGATGCTGTCTCCTTAAAACCTCTCTTATCCATCCTTGACATTTGATTAATACTGCTATTCTTTGTTCGTCTCTGATAGAGTCCTTAGATGTTGAAATAATAGTCTCTTTGCCCTCATTCTCCTTCCCTCTAATCCTTTCTCCATATGCTCTCAGATTTTTTTGAAACATAATTTTGTTTTTTTCCCAGATTCTTCAGTGGTTCCTTGTATTCCAAGACACTTTAGTAATTCCTCATTGTCTCTGTGACAAATCTAAATGCCTTAGCCTGGGCTACAAGCCCGTTTGTGATTTGACTTTTAGACTTCTTTTACTGAAATCCCTCTGGGATGCCAAGCCCCAACCATGCTGAAGAACGTAGGTCTTTTCACAGGCTGGAGTCCTGCCTTCTGCTCTCAGCTCATGCTGCCCCTTCCATCAGGAGTTCCTTTGCCACCTCTGTGGCTGGTGAGCACCTGCTATCTTTTAAGATTCAACCACTTAAGAAATCACACCTGACATTTCCTTTCATCATCCCATCTTTGTGCTGTCATAGCATTCACAACATTTCATTGCATGTTTACATGTTTATATATCTTTACTGGATCGCAAGCTCTCCAAAGAAGAGAGCCTTTCTCTCATCTCTGTGTCTTTATGCGTAGTCGGTACCTGACACAATACAGGCAAACAGTGAATAAACATTTAAGCGAATAATGAGGAAAATAACCTGAGCATCTCCTTTTTGCGGGTTGAAAGACTGTGCAACGTGGCACTACCCTTTCTCTCTGGCTTTCTATTTCTTTGGAGCATGTTTAGCTTTTTCACATTCAGGAATAATTAGGGACCTTATCATTCATTTGCATCCCTTTGTGTCACTGTCCCAAGTGTCTTCACGTGATTATTCTTTGCCTTCCATCATGATCTGTTCCTTCAAAGAAACTCAGCTGTCTCCTAAGTCCTGTGGCAATGAAAGCAGCCCCACTGTACGCCCGCAGCCTTCCCTTCCCTGTTGCAAGCTAATCCCCAGCGTTGCCTAGCTACTCCAGGCAGCCTAGATACTGCATTGATGGGCACTGTAGGAATTATATATTTATTTCTCACAGATTTATTGAGCTCTTGCTGTTGGTAAAGTTGTTTATGGTTTCATGAGAAATATAGAAATGCATGTCACAACCACTAAAGAACTTAATCATTTAACTAAACACCACCTGTTCCCCAAAACCTATTGAAGTAAAACAAAAAAATTAAGAAAACTGTCTTTAAAAAATAATAAAAGAGAAAAAATAAAGTAAAAAAAGAAATATTTTGCTATTTTTGTTTGTTTTTGAGATTGAGTCTCACTCTGTCACCCAGGCTGGAGTGCAGTGGCGTGATCTCAGCCCACTGTAACCTCTACCTCCCAGGTTCAAGCAATTCTCCTGTCTCAGCTTCCAAAGGTAGCTGGGATTACAGGCGTGTGCCAACATGCTAATTCTTTTTGCATTTTTAGTAGAGATAGGGTTTTACCATGTTGGCCAGGCTGGTCTCAAACACCTGACCTCAGGTAATCCACCCATCTCAGCCTCCCAAAGTTCTGGGGTTACAGGCATGAGCCTCCCAAAGTGCTGGGATTACAGGCCCAGCCCTATTTTGCTATTATTAAAAAAAAAAAAAAAAAAAAAAAGAATGTCACAATCCTGTGTTCACTGGAGCTGTTGAGGACTGGGGTAGCTGGGAAACGATGACAGAACAGGATTATCAGTTACATATCCAGATGGTACAGTGGGATGGTTGGAAGAGAAAAAGGGACAAAAAGTGTTGAGTGTTGGGCTGTGTACATAGTAACTAGTTAAGGTTTTACATTGTGGGGTTTCATCTCGTCCCCATAGTTTTAAGAATCTCTCTGGTCAAAGAGAAGATTGGAATTAAAAGCTTAATTTCATTGTGGTAGATATGACAACCTTGCTTGGGTCTGGGAGTGCCAGGTAGGCTGTCAGATTGCCTGCAGTCGGGCATTCTAAAGGAAAGAGTAATTTTAAGTCTCAGCCACTTAAAAGCCACTTGCTTCTTAGATGGGACTCTGGGGTATCATTTGAATAGACCACAGTTATTCTTCCTATTAGACCATTCTGGCCCTTGTTTGAGTAAATGCTTTGAGCAAATTTCATTATACTTGACTCTCAGAGTTGTTCTGCAAGATTCTCTTAGGATAGACTTCTCCAGCAGATAGCCTGGCCGTCCTTTGTGTGGACACATGGACAACACTGGCCTCATTTCCACAAGGGCTGTCTCAGAGTGCTCTCTGGCCCTTGGGAGGAGTGATGTGGTCAGTTGCTTTCCTGCAAAGCTCTTGGGAGTCTCCTGATTGCCTGTCTTCTTAATTAATATCTTGTCCAGTTATTGAATTTGCCCAATTCTGGATGGAACACAACTTGAGAGGGCTTATTTAGGAAAGGAAGATTGCAGAAGCTAGATTATTTTTTCTTACATGGTTAGGTGTATGTCCTTTGCAAGACCTCCAGTGTGGTTTTCTCTTATTGACCAGTGACTAACCAGCTGGAAAACATGAGGTCCTAAGAGGAAGATGTTTCTTCAATGAACCTTAAAAATTTTTTAGAAAAGTCCTGCCTGATTGGTAGAAATTGGAGGTTTCCCTGCAGGGGCTGGATATTTTCCTGTGAACTGACCCTTAATAAGTGAGTTTTCACCAGTCTTGGCCTCTTTTAGGAGCATTGGTCTTGTCAGAGCTTTTCCAAGTATTTAGGAGAGCTGTGTGTTACTGAATTTTAAATATTAATACAGCACTCCGGACTAAATCTTAAACTTATCTATAGCTGGGTATGTTTTTAGAGTAAGTTGATCCCTAAGGTAATAAAAATGTGGGAGGCTGTGTTCATTGGTTCAGTGCTATTTCTGTGATGTGGTTGATAATTGGGGTCATTTGTCAGTCATTGGACTCTTTGGTGACTGGTATCTGATTCATTTTTAGGGATTGAGTTAGGGGGTTAGAAATGAGACATAAAATCAAGGTGAACTTGATATTGCCATTGGGTGAATTGCTCCTTTGTTTGCTGGTGCGTTGAAGAGTGGGCATCACGTAAGTGAATATCAGTTCATTTTTGTATCTTTAAAAAGAGACCTTACTCAGGATTAGTTCTTTCTAGAACCTCATGATTTATGTTACGTAACAGTACTGTTTTTATGAATACCAGCCCAATGGATTGGTGGACTTGGCCACCTTTTGATTGGTTTCTGGTTTCTTGAAAGTTGTATGGATGTTTTTCTTCTAGAAAAGCTTGTTGGGTGACTTCATGGAATAATTAGCATGGACCAAAAAGGTTAGCAGAGGCTTCCTTTTGGGTCACCAGTTTACTGGTTTGCCTTTACTGTGTGTAGCTTGAGTTCTGTGGTTTGAAGAGATTATAATAGACAATGTATGCATATTGTGTATCACTTTTCCCTTTTATACTTTGCATTTTTTTCAGCATATGAGCTCTTACTGATCATATGTTCCTTGAACACCTATCCCTTCCCTCCCCATTTCTGTTCTAAGGGAACTTGGAACATTAAACCAGGTCCAGACTATAAATTCAAGTGCCAGTGGCCACTGTGCCAGTGGCTTCAGAGGAGAATCTGCCTTTGTCTGAACCATCCCAGGTGGGATAGGGTGGGGAGGGGCACAACCATTCCTTTGTATATTATCTTGAGATGACATGGAGACATGTGGATGTGTGGCTCAGTCCTCGTGTCTGTGCCTGGAGCAAGTGAGAGGAATCACTATTATCATGTGGTACTTTATCAGGGGCTGTTACTGGTGTCCTGTCCAGGATACTGGGACCTGTAAAGGCTTCAGACTAGAGCAGAAGTAGAAGAGACACTTTGGGGAATATCTTCTTACTGTTGCTGATCTTTAAAGAGGAGGGTGGAGATGACTTAAATAAAGCTCTTACTTGAGCAGGGGATTCACTCTGAAATAAGAACACTAGACTCCTGTCTCCAACAATGGTTTTAACTGGTTTCAGGCTAGTTTAATAGGCAGTGAAAGTGTTTTAGAAACTGGAAAGAGGCGGAGAAATGGAGGTGGTAGTTGTTATTTATGACTTCCCTCTGCCTAGGTGGGTTCCTGGAGCCTGGACTTCCCATTTGAAGGAGTGGGTTGATATGTATATACGGCATTTAGAGCAGTGGCTGGCACATGGTATGTGCTATAAAAGCATTGGCAAATGTTATTCACAAAGTAAGCTATAACTCTGAACAGACAGTGATAGGGAAAAAGTCCTGCTGCCAGTGTCTGGAAAACTCTGAGGCCTGTTTTTAGTGTCTGTGCTAGTTTTAAACCAACTGCTGGACCCTCCTTTTTTATGAGCCCCCTAAGTGTGCGATCTGCATTGTGTGCGTTTCATTTTTACATTCTCAAGGTCCAGTGCAGGACCAGGACCACGGTGGGTACTCAGACATTTATTGAAGGAATGAAGTTGCTTGAATGCTGATTGGCATCTGGAACTAGGCAGTTCTCATGTGACATATTTGTTTTGTCTTTCAGCCTTGGGCATTTCCAGCTCGAGAGTTCCTTCGAAAGAAGCTGATTGGGAAGGAAGTCTGTTTCACGATAGAAAACAAGACGCCCCAGGGGCGAGAGTATGGCATGATCTACCTTGGAAAAGGTGAGCTGCAGGGAGAGGACTAATTTCTCTGAAGTTCCTTTAAAGATCAGTTTTCTTGCCCAGGCACAGTGGCTCATGCCTGTAATCCCAGCAGTTTGGGAGGCCAAGGCAGGTGGATCACCTGAGGTCGGGAGTTTGAGACCAGACTGACCAATATGGAGAAACCCCATGTCTCCTAAAAATACAAAATTAGCCAGTGTGGTGGTGCATGCCTGTAATCCTAGCTACTTGGGAGGCTGAGGCAGGAGAATTGCTTGAACCCAGGAAGCAGAGGTTGGGGTGTGCTGAGATTGCACCATTGCATTCCAGCCTGGGCAACAAGAATGAAACTCGGTCTCAAAAAAAAAAAACACACATCAGTTTTTTGTGGTGGAAGGCCAATGTGGATTCTGGTGGAGGAATCTCTAGGACAGTTGGCTGAAGGCTTAAATGGAAATGCTTTGGGCCCTGGACATATGGAATATATAGGTACAGAGGAACACCCCCAGTGGTCCTGTTCCTTGTGTACCCCTTTTCCTGCTTTCCTGGCTTGGTTTGGTGCATGTAGTATGGAGTTGCATTCTTCCTCGTGTTTAGGCCATCAGCTGATGGAACTCAATGGCTCTGTGCTTCTAGGTCAAAATGCTAATTGAATTTCTATAGATTTTCTTTTGCATCTTCTATTTCTTTTATCTATCTTGTGGCTTTTCTTCTTTTCTTGGGAACTCTTTTGGAAAGGAAGATTCCTTGAGGGCCTGTGGTTTTTTGCAGCCTACATGTTTTATAATGGAATGGAAGGAACACAGATACCAGAGTTGCATAGATGTAGAATTCTGATTTCCTACCATGTATTCTTACTTAACCCTTAAATCCTGTAAGCCCTAGTTTCTTCATTTGTAAGTTGTTCAGAGAATTTAAAGAGATAGTATAGGCCGGGCATGGTGGCTCACACCTGTAATCCCAGCACTTTGGGAGCACGAGGCAGGAGGCAGGAGGATCTCTTGAGCCCAAGAGTTTGAGACCAGTCTGGGGCCACATGGTAAAACCCCGTTTCTTTGGAAAAATTAGCCAGGTGTGGTGGTGCACACCTGTTGTCCCAGCTACTCAGGAGGCTGAGGTGGGAGGATCACCTGAGTCTGGGAGGTTGAGGCTGCAGTGAACCATGATTATGCCACTGCACCCTAGCCTGAGGGACTGAGTGAGGCCCTGGTCAAAAAAAAAAAAAAAAAGAGATAGTATGTGTGAAGCACCTCACTCTGGGTATTTGTGTGTGTGCATACATATATATACCTACACCTAGTGTTTAGCTGGGCCAGATGGCTCATGGGATATTAAGTGTTCTGGGCTTTTTGGATTAGGTAGTAAGAGAGTAAGATTGAGGAATGGAGTTGGAACAGAAATAGGACATTGAAAGAGGAATTGATAGGATGTTCTCCAGAAAGCAGCCAGATGAACATGAAGTTATGTTCCTTGAACTATTTGGGGAGCAGATTTTTTTTAAAGTTTCCTGTGATTCCTTGATTAAAACCCTTTCAGATAGCTCATGTAATGGAGATGATTTGGATAATCTATTTGAGTCGGATAGTCAGTGCTATCAATAAGCAAGCAGGGTAGAATGTCAGTGCTAACAGTATTCTGCTAAGACTCTGTTTTTAATGATAGAGGTCTTAGAAAAATGAGTTGGGAGTGACGTTGGAGGTATCTTGTTCAGTGTCCTACCTAGTAGAGAAATACCTCTTTTTAGCCTCCCCCAAAACGGCTACCTGCTTCTTGTTTGAATGAGAAATTCTAGAAACATAAGGACTCTTTTCAAAAAGGGAAATAAATAAATAAGTTTGCTTTTTACCCATAATTCTTATATTGAGAAACAAACGCTTAAAGATAATTATTGATAATTACTGGTTAGAAAGAATGTACGAGGAAAAGAAGTATACTATCTTCAAAATGCAATTGTTTAAGAATTTCATTACCTAAAAAATTTCAGTTCCATAACAGCTGGTCAGTCTTCTGTTACCCCAGAAGAGACCTTACTGGACCACAGATGATTGTGGGCACAGATATTTCTATAAGTAGACCACCCCTAAGAGTTCATTTTAGTACCCTTGGTCTTCAACCAAAATGGCCAAATTGTATAAGAGAAGCTGACATTTTTAATTATCTTTAGTTGTTTTTTAAAAGTTTGCTTCTTAAACTGAATCACATCACAAACTGCATATAATTTGGTATGTTAACATGCTAGTGTTTGGAATAAAAACTGGCACATAGTAGGTTATCAATAAATATGTACTTAAAGAATGGTTGAAATTACCTATATCTTTCCATTTTAAAGGTAAAGAAATGGTTTAATGTTTAGTATTTTCACTAAGGTGTTTTAACTAACTCTTAATGCCAATTCTATTATAATGAAAGAAAGCAATGTCTTAGATAGCATTTGTGTATTTTATTTTATTGTTACTCACCTTTTTATTTCGAAAGGGGGGAATAGTAGAATTTGAGACTTCATGGTTAATCTAGACTTTGTGTTTAACCTAGAACTTATTATTAAAAAAGAGATGATTAGTCTTCTGACTTTCGAAGACACTATAGTCACCCATCTGCTCTGAATACTGTTTCCAGATGTGACTTGGTCAAATTCAGAATTTGATAAGTAAGAAGCAAGAATGAAACCCTTGAAATCAAATTCCTTTTTGCACTTGCCTATCCGCCACATTTTGTTGCTCTCTTGAGGGTCCACCCTCGGGGAAGACATTTTTCTCCTTTTTGCAGGTGCATTCAGAACTCACTTTTTAGAAGTGGGCCATTGTAGCGTGCTGTGTGCCAAGAAAATGTCTAGCTTATTGGGTGTGCTGTGGATTGGTTCATTTTATGGTCACTTACCTTGTTTGTATCTGGGCTTCGTTCTTTCTACCCCCTGACCTCCTGGCACTTCACTGCTCAACTTTTCCCTTAATCATTGAGTCCTTCCTTTTGACTTTTCACTCTTTGGGATTCCTGTTGCTTAGAAGAACCAATGTAAAATTTGCTAATGTGTCTTTGGCTGGCCTCAGCAGTAACCTCAATGGAAAGGGTCAGGTGATCCACACTCACCCTCCGAACCTGAACCTTCTTTGTATAAACTCCTCACTTCGGCTTTCCTTGGTAGGAAAAGAGTCTTAAGATTTATCCCTGCAGAAATTTGGGCATGATAATGGTGAGGCATTAGGTTGGGCTTGGAGGCGATGTATGTACCCATTACTACTCGCAGAAGTCAATGTGTAGTATGCGGAATATAAATCTTACAGAATTTTATTCTGTGCTGACATTACCTATCAGTTAGACTGCTGTGTTTCAGGTTATCTTGGAGCTTGTTCTTTGCCATATTAAAGATTTTTATGTGATTATTCCCTCATAGTTGTCTTCCTTTATGGTTTTGGCCGACAAGCAGAGATTTAAGAGAAAATTCTGAGCCTAAAAGCTTTTTCAATAGCATCGAAGTACAATTAATGTTTCAAGTGCTTGGGTAGAACTAATCAGATTGGATTTTATGTTTAACTTCATTTTTCTTGCCAGGTCTGATGGCTGCCTTGTGAGAAATGAGAAATCTAGCCAGTGTTCTCTCAGTGTCTCTGTGACAACAAGAGGATGTCTTTGTCAAATGGTGTGGCTTGTCTTGGTGTCCTCTTGGAGAAGAGAATAGGACATTCCTGAGAAAAATTGGACTTTCTAGCATAACGTGTGATAGGAAGCCCTAAATAAATCCGTCTCTCTGATTGTACAGGGTGAAGGGACTAACTTTTTCTAATTCTTGCCATGTACTTGGCACTGTGCTTGGTGATTTACGCATATTATTATTTAATTCTCACAAGAACCCATCAAGGGAAGTGCTCTCCCCACTTTAGAGATGAGTAAATTAAGATGCTGAGAGAGCTTGTTGAAGCTATTAAGCAGCTGGATTTGTGTTCAGCTCCAGGCCTCTATTCCTCCAGTCACTGCTTTATAGTCTCTTGAGCTGCCAGCTGCATGCGTCTTGCTTTCTTGTCTGTCTCCCATGGTTCCTGAGATTGCCTTTGGCCTGGAAGATACACTAGAAAATTAAAAACAAATTCCTGAGAAGAAGATTGATAGACCTTTGGGTCCTAGAGACTAGATATTATGAGAAAAGAGGTTTCCTGAAAAACCCAGTGCTACATTGCTGCCTTGTCCATTTCCCTGGCAGCATTATTCTCCTTGAGGAGCTAAGTGTGAAAGTGGTCCCATTTGGGCTCTGTTGCTGTTGGAGGCAGGTTTGAATCTTGTTTTTAAATCCCCCCTTTTCCTCCTCAGATATCAATGGGGAAAACATTGCAGAATCACTGGTTGCGGAGGGCTTAGCCACCCGGAGAGAAGGCATGAGAGCTAATAAGTAAGTATTCATTACTCCTCTGTCTCTCTGACTTCTTTGAGACATCAAGGGTGGTTGGGTAGTCACCTGTAAATTGGCTTTGTTGCATTTTTTCATTCTTGCCTCCAGACATGGGTAACTGTGGGGCTTTCACAGCTTCGAGGATGTTCTTGCCCAGGTATAGATTATTCTGAGCTAGGAAGTCACTCAGCATTCATTAATGGTGTTTGAGGTATATGACTCTTTTAAACACAGGCTTTGAGACTAGGTAGTTCTATTCTTCATAATCATAAGAGTCAACAAGTCTTAGACCATAGATATTCAGTTCCAGAGTATTTATCTGTCTGTCTAGCTAGTCCCAAGTATTTATTGAGCACTTACTGTGTGCCAGGCTGTTTTCTAGGCACTGAGAAAATAATGTGAACAGACTTCGCTTCTGCTAACATTTTAATGGGGAGACAGGCGGTAAGCAAGTAGCTAAACAGTGCAGGGAATAAGTACAGTGAAAATTAAGTGGGTGAATAAATAGAATACAAAGAAAAATCTCTTGTTTAGAATCTGAAGAAGCTGACAAGACCTCATTTGTTCTGTTTTGAGAGTCATAAAAAATTTATATATTTTCAAAGTCTTTTAAGCCTGTGTTGTTTATGTATCTGTAGTTGCTGAATAGGTAAAATGTATTTTTTTAGCCAATAGCGATGTGAACCTGTTAGAAAGGGGTTAGGGGTTTGTCAGGTTTATAGTATGTATATCATGTTCAAGTTCAGTAGTGCTGGTTCTCAGTAGGATGGATTGCAGCTGGCTTTCATTAACACTTTAGTCTCTGAAAAGTGCTACATCTGTATAATTTGGAGGCTGTAATCTGTTTTATATCATTAAGTCCCTGCTGTCTTACATGACTGTCATAGCTATAGGAAAGGCTTTAAAGAAATATTTGCATGAGGTACACCAATGATGAGGATGAGCAAAGGCAAAAATGTACTTTTTGTATTCTTTCTGCCTTCACAGACTTAGGGGCCAGGTCTTTCACCATGGACTTCTGTGGTCCTTTCTGACTGTGAGGAGACATTTTTTGACTCTATAATTGGGGTGTGCCAGTGGGAATTTGTTGAATTAAGATATTTGTTTTGATGGTGTTTTTGGAATTATGCCAAAGTTGTATCTTAAGGACAGTTACTGGCTTGATTACCGTTTCAGTATTTTTTGGGAATTCAGTTTGCAACTAGAATGAATAATAAAAACATCTCACAGCAGGATTGGGCCATTTCGACAAAGAAATCTTTCCTGGAGTACCAGTCATTTTCCTCCAAAATTGTTTTGACTTCAAGTCACTTTTTCCCAGTTCTGTGTTTGGTTCAATCTCTTACACTATATTTCTTTATCTAATTTTGACTGTGAATTTGGGGTGTGGTTGCCTTTTGGGGTAGGGGAGGGAAGAGCGGTGAAGACTTCTGGCTTGAGAAATTGGTAGGTTGTCCTTGCTTAGGAATCCCTCCTGCTGAAGACGGGAAGAGGTTCAGTTTATGCATACAGCCATTGATGGCACCGGGTGTTTGAGATTATGCAAAAGCGATGCAGTTTCATGCTGCCTTTAGCTTAGATATAATACAGAAAGAGGAGCCATTTCTAGCCTTTTTTTTAAAAAACTTGATTTGGTTTGCCTACTGATATTTTGGCGGCTCTAGTACGTGGTTTGGTTTCTTGCCTGATGAAGGAGGAGGCTTCCATTTTCAAGCTGCTTCTGTCTAGCTTGCCTTATTGAATGTGTAAGTAGTTTGAGGGTAACATTATCTGTGATAGCAGTGTTCATTCCACATTCCCCAGCCTTGTTCTGTAAACTGAGAGAGAGAAAGAGTGGTTCTTACTCGGCTTCTCTGAACTACTGAGCTGGGCCTGGATTCCAGTTCCTGAATCTCGGTGGGCTAAATGAAGCTCTATCCCCTGGAGCAGCCCTGAGCCACTAACTTGTTCTCTTCTGTTCAGTGATGGCAGTATTGACATGTGTGTTCTTTAGATTGTTTCATTAAATGCTCTTACTTTTTAACCTTTTCTTTGAAGGAATAAGTCTGGAATCTAGAAATTGCATTCATGATGATTTTCTGGTTATAGGATTGCGTCTTAAGCCATAGATCTGAAACAGAGCTTTGGTGTCTTCAAGGGGTGAAGATGCGGAAGAAACCCTCTGTCAGAGAGCCTCGTATTTCTGTTTGTGAACTTACTAACTACTCTTGTTTATTTTTTATGTTCCAGTCCTGAGCAGAACCGGCTTTCAGAATGTGAGGAACAAGCAAAGGCAGCCAAGAAAGGGATGTGGAGTGAGGGGAACGGTTCACATACTATCCGAGACCTCAAGTATACCATTGAAAACCCAAGGCACTTTGTGGACTCACACCATCAGAAGCCTGTTAATGGTGAGGCTGGCGGGAACAGACAGATACGACTCAGGGTGATTTCTTTCTGTTTGCACTCTTTGCTTCTTGAGGTTTGTAAAATCTAGTAAGCCTTTCTTATACTTATTTAGTATCCATGGGAAATCCTTAAGGGTAAAACAGCACCTTAGTATTTCAGAAGGGAATTTGGATTCAGTTCATGTAGATCACATCAGATACATTTTGAAGAGGCTAGTCCTGTGCTGTTGCAGGGTAGTAAATTGCTGGTATTTTGCACATTGGCTATGTTCTGTTCTCTAAAAGAAGGCTACTTAAATACCACCCTGAAACTTAGAGGGAGAAACATGTATTCTGTATATATCTAAACATATACAGTCATCCTTCATTGAGATTGGTTCCAGGACCCTGTCCCCATCTTCTTCCTGGGGATACCAGAATCAAAGATGCTCAAGTCCTTTATATAAAACGGTATAGTATTTGCCTAGAACCCACTCACATCATCTTGTATACTTTAAATCATCACTAGATTACTTACAATACCTAATACAGTGCCTACACACCACTTCATTCGTGTAGACTCAGCATAATACTTGGTATGTGGCAAATTCATGTTTTGCTTTTTGGAACTTTGTGGAATTTTTTGTTTTTTTCTGAATATTTTTGACCTGTGGTTGGTTGAATCCATGGATGTGGAACCCGTGGATACAGAGGGCTGACTGTATGTGTATTTATGTGCTATATAGTTTTTGGACTGATTTTGAGATCTTGCTAACTTCAGACTTAGTAAAATAAAATTATTACCAATCTTAAGTTACTAATTATTTTTTTGTTGGGTGCCTGGTACTCAGGTGAGCATCCTGGCTTATGGGTAACAAACCTTCAGTGTGAGCCATGAGGTCCCAGAAGGTTCAGAAGACGGAGAAGCAGGTCTAATCTGCATTCTCCAGGAATCGTTTGTGCCAGAGTCTGTTATATAAACCCTTATGATCTGCCAGTGCATCCTTACTTTTCAGAGGGAGGCTTTCTCAGGGTTTTCGGGGAGAGGAACTGTGTTAAATGCAGTTTGATTGAGCATTGTTTATCCTTGGCAAGATGTTTGCTAAGGGCTTAAGCTGTTTATTCTGTCATGCAGCTATCATCGAGCATGTGCGGGACGGCAGTGTGGTCAGGGCCCTGCTCCTCCCAGATTACTACCTGGTTACAGTCATGCTGTCAGGCATTAAGGTCAGACCATACTCTTGGCTACGTGGTGGGTATAGAGTTTGTGGATGTTCAGTGATAGACTCTTCTACTTGGGGACTTTGGATCTGCAGTTTTGTCCTAATGTGGGCCATTAACATTGATTTTAAACTTTGTAGTGTGACAATTCTAATTGGATCGAATAACTTTTAATGATTTATTTTTTAAAGTATCGGGTCTGTTTGAAATGAGCTGTGCTTAAGAATTGTTGAGTATGTAAACCTAGAGAAATGGAGCAATGAGAGGCCATGAAGTTTTGCTGAATATGGTTGCATTAAGCATTAATGTAAAATATTTATTTTGGTTTTTAAAAAATCAGTAAGGGGCTGCTTTTTACTATAATTAAATTTGTTGTCCTCATGATAATGTGAGTTTTATTATCTTCCTTTGCCAAGAATTCTGAGATGATATTTCCAGTCCCTTTTTACCAGTGTGTTTTAAATTAGAAGGCCTGATTTAAGACCTTCCTGAGTTTAGCTTTGTGACATGTGTGCTTTTTGGAAGGCTTAGTGTGGGGTGAGAGTGCCTAGCACGCACATTTAGGCTGCATTACTCACCTACCTTGCTTTTGCTTTAGTGCCCAACTTTTCGACGGGAAGCAGATGGCAGTGAAACACCAGAACCTTTTGCTGCAGAAGCCAAATTTTTCACCGAGTCGCGACTGCTTCAGAGAGATGTTCAGATCATTCTGGAGAGCTGCCACAACCAGAACATTCTGGGTACCATCCTTCATCCAGTGAGTGTGTCTGTGCAGACTGGGTTGCAATGGGCTAAGGATGCATTTGGGGTTTGAAGAGCAGGAGTTTGCTTCTCTTTCTCTACTTTTTCTCTGTATTTAACATCCCTTAAAATATTATGGCAGGATTATTATTAATATCTGCTGATTTTTCAGGCAGATATTAATTTTGATTTTGATTTTCTAGGGAGCTATCATTTGTCTTACAGAATTGGACAATTTTCTCACCTTTAGGAAATTATTCTCAAGTGTTATTGGGGAAGAGGAAGAGGAACTTGATCCCATACTTATCTAACTGTTTGGTCCTAGAAGTTGCTACATTCATTAGAAGTAGAACTGAAATTTGTAGAATAGGGTTGGTGAGGTCTAGAAGTCAGCTAGCTGAAGTACTGGTAGATCAATAATGAGGAAACTAAAGTATAGAAAAATTATTTTTTGTATTCCAGGCCTATCCAGCTACCTCCTAACTCTGCTTTTAGCAGGAAATAGATTCTTTACATTCTTGTGCTTCCGATCGTTGAAGTTTTTACCTTATTGTGCCCTTTGGTAGTTGGGTTATTCTTGGATGAAAGATGGCCTTCTTTTTAATACCTAAATTTGAATGGATTTTCATTATTGTAAGCTGTGTCCAATACAGTTAAACTACTTATTCTTTGGCTAGATAATTCTTCCAGTTGTGGAAGGTTGACAGGCTTGGTTTGGCGTGTGCCAAGGTCATGTCTGTTTTTTCTGGAGTGCTGTCTGGTCATGCCCTGCCAGATGGCTCTGTGTCACAGTAGAGTGTGAATTTTAATTCACTGGGCAAAATGTAGCTTCCTTTATTCCCTACTCAGCCTGTTCTTCAGCTCTCTCCTTACGAAAAGGGGAGGAAATGCTGCTAGTAAGGGAGGGAAGAATAAGGTGTAATCTCTACTAAAGATTAACATCCTCCTCTGTCCACAAGAAGAGCTATTGAAATGTCAATTCCATTCAATGTCACTAGCATTTATCCTACTCCTGTTAAGTGAGTTACCATGGTGGATATTGTTGGGATACGAAGCCAAGGCAGATGAAAGGAGTCTCAGAGTGGCATGTCTCCCATCTTAGGAGTGGTTTCCTAGTGAGAGAAGCTACTCCACTGTAAACAAACAAACTGCAGACTAGATTGTGGCTATGTTGTGTCAGAAGTCTAGAGAAATGGATTTTTTTTTGCAACAGAATCTAATCCACGCCTGCCTCTCATGTACCTTGTTTTTCAGAACGGCAACATCACAGAGCTCCTCCTGAAAGAAGGTTTCGCACGCTGTGTGGACTGGTCGATTGCAGTGTACACTCGCGGTGCGGAAAAGCTGAGGGCGGCAGAGAGGTAAGGTCTGTCAGAGAGGCCTTCCAGCTGTGGATCTTGTTAAGGATATTTAGGGAAAGAAATCTAGTGATTTTCTCCCACCCCTGTTAAGTCAGTGTCCGTTTTACTTCAGTAAAGGAGTAGGGCAGTTCCTCATAGAGGAGTGACTTCAATATTGGTCTTCAGTTTCAGTCTAATTGAATTCTGGATAATAAGGACTTAAGAGTTTTCACTTAGGCATGGTACTTCACTTGATTTGCTTTTTTAATGTTTTCAGGTCATTTTTTCCCAAGCCCCTTGCTTAAGTTCTGGGCTTTAGACATTTGGGATGAAATAAACTTGAAGCTTATTTGAAAAAGATGAAACTGCTTTTTAGCTGTTCCCAAACAGACAGGAGCAGGGGTATGATGGAAAGACAGAGCCTGTAGGTTTTAAGCGAGGACGATTCAGTGTTGTTGTGAAGCCTGTGCCCTAACTTATTTAAAAGTATGTTTCAGTAATAAATGCTAATACAACTCTGAGATGTCACTGGTGTGTTCTTCACTTGTTGCCTATGGTTGAAGCAGACATAGAAATAACTTGGTTCCAGAAAACTGCATGTAGAAATCCCAGAGATTAGTGGTCATTTCAACTGTCAAACTCAAGATGTAGATTAAGTGAACTTTTTCCATTTGATGGGGATAGATGGAAGAAAATAAACCAGGTAGCAACAGTAGATGAATGGAAATGATGCTCAGGAGAGTGAATCACCTCCTTTCATGATACATTTAAGCAGAAGACATCACACGGCCGATGACGATAGGCTACTCTCAAGGCTTGCCCTATGACTTGTTTCAGAATCTTAAAGTTATAATGGTCTTGATAACTACATTTTTGCCACCGAGGTATACAGCTAAGAGATGTGCAACAACATGAATGAATAACTATAGTATTTGTTCCTTTTCTTAGGTCTTTTTCATCCTTCATTACCTATAAGCAGAAGTATTTGCAAGTTTTTGTAAAAATAGATATTAACCTGGGCCATTTGATACGGCACATGTAACATGTGTAGTGTCTGATGGAAAAAAACAGTGATTACTTAGAATTTTTTTATATTGTTCTACAATTTAATTAGAAAGATATAATAACCATTATCAAGTACACTGTTCCAAATGCTTATTATTCTACAATGCTGCATTTCTTTTTTTTTGGATCAGAGAATCCTTGTTACGTTCATTAATATTCTAAATTATTCTGATTTCTTTTTGCATTCTTTAATTTCTTGCCTTTCTTTGAAGAAAGTGAATGCAGTAAAAGTAATATCTACATGTTATATGATATCGGTAGAAGATTTTATGGATTTTTTGAGAGAGTGCTCATCATTAAAAAAACAGGCTTAGACTAGGGAATGCAAATCATATTTTGATAATATGCGATTACTTGTCTGCTGTTTTGCATGCTATATTTGAGCTACTTAGATCGTAAGTAAAATTGCTTCCTCTGTATTGAATTACTTCATGTGTTTTACAACTACTACATCCTGCTTTGTGTTTTTCTCAGTGCTTCTCTAAAACAAAACATTGCAATACTGTTTTCAGAAATAATAGTTCCTTTTCACTGCACATGTATCCACTTATTTGTAAGTGGTTTAAGACAGCTGTTCATTGATTTTTTTTAAAAAATCTTTGCATATATTCCATTTCCCACTCTTGGTCTGGCTCAGAAAATATCTACTGGGGATAATACTTCAAAATAAATTTCTGGCTACATAGCTATTTTCTTTTTTTTTTTTTAACTCTTGTCAATGAACTTTATAAGGATTTTGTTTATTTTCCAATTATTCTATAGATGCACTGTTCTTCTATATAGGTTTGGTAGCTGGTAACCTTTTTATAATTCAGATAGAAATTGAGCAGGTCTGTGCTTTTTAAGAAATTATGTTTGTTTAGATGTATGGGTTCTTCCCATTTAAAAGAGCAAGTACTCTGTGCTTATCAGCCTAATTTGTGTAGTAGTCACCCAGAAGATACTGGATAAACCAGAGTTAGTAATGAAGGTGGACTAGAACCATCTAGGTTCAAAAAATTGTATGCCTGGACCATAGTCTCCCAGCCATGGGCTTACAGTATATATGCATCCTGCATATTTTCATTTACTGTCGCTCTTTGTTCTGGTTTGACTGGTGGTCTTTCTTCTGGATATGTCTATAGGGTAGAGTAGGATTCTGCACCAACTGTGCTCCCATGGTAGTGGTGGATTCCATTTGCTGACTTAGCCTATCTGAATGATCTCGCATTCTTGCTTTCTTACTAGGTTTGCCAAGGAGCGCAGGCTGAGAATATGGAGAGACTATGTGGCTCCCACTGCGAATTTGGACCAAAAGGACAAGCAGTTTGTTGCCAAGGTGAGTCATTCTCAGCATCTTGATAAGCATAGTGGGCATTGCCAGGCTAGTAATAATACAAGATTTGAACCATTAGAAATGCCAATGCTCTTGAAAATTTCAAGGCAAGCCAGTGGGGGTGTGTGTGTGTGTGTGTGTGTGTGTGTGTGTGTGTGTGTGTGTCGTAGGGGACTTAGAAACCATATGACCATTTAAATTTCTAATTGTTAATTAGCTAACTTCAAACTAGCTTGAATTATCTCGCATATTTTAAGACTTTTTTTTCTATCTGCTTAGGAAATAGCATTGTCTTAAGATTTTCTGTGTCCAAGTACAGATGATCTCTGACTTACTGGGTGGACTTAAGATATTTTGACTTTACAATGGTGTGAAAGCAATAAATATTCAATAGGAACCGCATTTGGAGTATCCATACAGCCATTCTGTTGATCATTTTTTATTCGGTAAATTAATAACATGAGATATTCAACACTTTATTATAAAATAGGCTTTGTATTAGATTACTTTGCCCTGTTGTAGACTTACGTAAGTGTTCCAAGCATGTTTAAGGTAGGTTAGGCCAAGCTATGGTGTTTGGTAGGCTAGGTAAATTAACCTAAGCGAAAGTTGGCTACCTAACCTAAGGTAGGTTAGGCCAAGCTATGGTGTTTGATAAGTTGTATTAAGTTTCCTTCCTTCCTTCCTTCCTTCCTTCCTTCCTTCCTTCCTTCCTTCCTTCCTTCCTTCCTTCCTTCCTTCCCTCTCTCCCTCCCTCCCTCCCTCCCTCCCTCCCTGTTTTAACAAGGGCTAAAGAGAGATAAATGCATTTTCAACTTACAGTATTTTTGGCTTATGATGGGTTTATCAGGAGTTAACTCTGTTGCAAGTCAAGGAGCATCTATAGATATATGACCTCAAGTTTCTCTTCTTTCTGTTTTGGAGCTCTTCTCCCCCCACGCCGGTCCCCCCCCCCAAGGGTTCTCCATTGATGTGTCTTGGGTAGACTGCTTTACTGCTTTGAAGGAAACTAGAGCTATTATCCTTCGTTGTTATCAGCAGTGCTATAAAAATATATTATCTTGGTTGCATGTTTTTGTAACTTAAGTGGCAGACCTGTTCTCTGTGTCTTCCCAAAATGCTGTAATGTTTTCCAGACTGTTTTTACTTTTGCCAAGAGATGCTAGAAGTTTTTTTTTTTCAATTGGCTAAAAGTGGTCCAGTGCCAAATTCTTGGACTGAGAGGTGCTATCTCCCTATCACTTATTCGTGAGTTTAGGAGGGAAAGCCACTAGGTGGCACTGTGAGCCTGAGAAATCCTGAGACTGTCTTAGAATGGTAAAATTTTAGCAATCTCTGTGGAAATAGCTACATTTCTTCACTCTCTTTATTATGATGCCCAAAGTATTTATTTATTATCTGATGCCCAGGTCACAGAGTGGTCCACTGGCCTCTTTCTCTCTTGTTGTAGGTGATGTCCAAGCAGCTGTGAGATTAGCTATAATCACTCCTTTTGGTAGGCATGAGTGGGAGTTGCCCCTGGTGGGATATCCTGGCATCCTCCAGGTCTTGATGCAGACCAAAATGGCCCTTGCTTCCCTTCTGTGAGAGGGGTGTACCTGTGTGGACACTTGGACATGGCTACTTGGAACTCAATTGTGCTTATACTTCCCATAGCGTGTTGTTCCGTGTTAATATAGCTACAGAATGAAAGGATGATTTTTCACTCAAAAAGAGAGGCAGGCCTTCAATTTTTCACCATCATCACTTTGAGGGTCTGTGACATTAGTGATGTAGATGAAGCAGATGAGGACCTTAATACCCTACTGTGTTCCAACCAGCCTGTCCTCAATTAAAGCTGACTTTGTAGAAAAACCTAGAGTATTTTGAAGAGTTTTGGGCCTTTGCTGATTGGGGAGTTAAATGAAGCACTGCATAATAACAAAATTCAAAGGATTTAGATTATTGAGCTTTGCATTTATCTTAAATATGACTTTATTGGTAATTAGAAAAGGGAGATCCACCTGTAGGAGAATTTTTTTCATTTTTAAAAATCTAGGATCCAAGAATCTGTTTTTACTTTAAATGAGAGTGAAGCTTTTATCATGACAATGAAGTTTTATTCATTACAATGCCAATGTAGAGGAGATTGCCCCTAGAAATCATCTGATTGAGGATTATGAGGAGTAACCAATCTTCTGTAGAAACTGAAACATAAATTTAGGCTGTTTGGGTATATGTCTGTTTAGAGGGTAGAGAGATAGGCAAAGAGTTTTTAAAATTCTTTTTTTTTTTTTTTTTTTTTTTAAGAGATGGAGTCTCGCTCTGTCACCCAGGCTGGAGTGCAGTGGCGTGATCTTGGCTCACTGCAACCTCCACCTCCTGGTTTCTAGCAATTCTCCTGCCTCAGCCTCCTGAATAGCTGGGACTACTGGTGCACACCACTTCACCCTGCTTATTTTTTGCATTTTAGTAGAGTCAGGGTTTCACCATGTTGCCCAGGCTGGTGTCAAACTCCTGAGCTTAAGCAACCCACCTACTTTGGCCTCCTGAAATGCTAGGATTATAGGCATGAGCCACCACACCCAGCCTAACATTCTTTAGCATTAGTTTTGCTTTTAAAACAGGAAAAAAGCATAAAGGAGATAAACACAAATACCCATACTACATGAAACACTATGACTTGGCCTTGTGTTGTTGTTGTTGCTTTTTAAACAAAGTTGATTATATTGTGTATCTCAAGGTTGGAAAGCTATGGCCCATGGGCTGATCTGGCTGGCCACTTGTTTTTGCATGGCCTGTGGATTTTACATTAGAAAAAAATGTATTTTGTGTTAATAAAAAATATATAGTGGCATGTGAAAATTATGTGAAATTAAATTTCAGTATTGTGAACAAACCGAAACATAGTTGTATGTGTTCGTTTGTGTATTGTCTATGTTCTTGTGCAATAATGACAGAGGTGGGTAGTTGTGATGGAAACTACAGCCCACAGAGACTAAAATATATGTTATCTGGCTTTTTAATAATTTGATGATCTCTGATCTATACCAGTCTTACCCAAAATGCCTTGATAAAGTGACATAAGGAGCTTGGGCCGGAATGTAAATCAAGGCATTGCTTCCTTTATCAAGAAAAGCTTACTACAAAAAAAAAAAAAAAGTCAGCAATGTTCTTAGTGATATAGTTGATTAATGTTCTGGTACAAGTTCCTTATCTTCCTGCAAACTGGCAGCCACTTTGAATAGCACTGATCTGTATTCTTTTGTGTGTAATTTTTAAGTTTGCACATTTTAATTTTTAATACAGAAAATTTAAAATTTTTCAGAGGCTTACTAAAGAATGTACCAGTTTAATTTCACTCTTCCTTGAGGCAGCCACTTTCAACTCTTGGCTAATTCATTTCTGAATAAAACATTTACATGGCTATTTCTTAATTTTTCAGTTTTAGGTACAACTATTTTCCTTCATACCATGGAAGAGGAGGACTTAGTTTTTTCACACAAGCACACATACTCACATTGGCACACAGGGTTCTTACCCAGTTCTTCCAATATGATTATATCATAATTTGGCTAATACTCAGTATTTATTTTAAATGACAAACACCACTGTGCTATTTAGCATATTGTGGCTACTTTTAGTTTCCTGCACAATTTTTTTGTTTTCCCTGGAGTTAATGATGTTTAAAATTTACATTTTTTTTTACATACTTTCTATTAATTCAGTCTCTAAACTCTGTCTGCCTAAACCTCCTGTCAAAGAGAAGATTTAGTCTGCCAACACTAACTTGAGCCTTGAAACCTGCATCAGTGTGGACTGGTTTCTTTTTTGCCTGTTTTAGAGCTGTCATCTTTGGATTTCTTTACCATTGTCCTGGGGGATTTCTTTGCCTTACTCTTGGATTGGAGCTAGGATGGCTGGATCTCACAGCTTTCTCTTTATGATTTGCTACTTTGTTTTGGTGGCACACATTCTCTAACTTCATGGCAAAGAATGCTTGGGAGGTAAATTTTCTGAGACCCTTTGTGTCCATTCTCTACTTAGTACTTGATAGTTTAGCTGGATATAGAATTTTATTTTAGAAGTCATTTTCCATTAGAATTGTATCCACCAGTATTGCTCCACTGTTAGTAGTTATCAGAAATGTTTTCAGTTTCTTGTTTTAGATTTCTTTATAGTTATCTTTCAGTACTTTTATTGACATACTGTTTTATTTTGTAAGAGTTTTTTTTTGTTCTCTGGATGTTTCTCTTTTACTATTTTAAAAAATAAAATTTAATACTTATTTCAGAGATAAAAATAATCTCTTAGCTTCCTGTGGAATTGATTTTTTTTTTTTT
>NW_016107534.1:2052071-2073836 GCF_001604975.1 Cebus imitator
AAAAAAAAAAAAAAAAAAAAAAAAAAAAAACAAAACATTGCTTTTCATAACCCAATAGCAGTTCTTTATCATTTTACCTGATATCAAATGTCTGTTAGTGGCAAACAGCTTTTTTCAGGGAATCTTAAACAAGTTCTAAGGCACCTGGGACCTTCACTTAGTCTGAAAGTCCTGCAAGTCTTCCCTGAGTGATTCTGCTCTAAAGATCATGTGATTATAAAGCCTTAACAAATAGTGATTCTCTCTTCAACAGTCACCCTGTTTTTTAGGAATTAATTGCACAGGGCACAGCTAAAAGCCCGAAAAGCCTGCAGAGGGTAACCTATGGCCTCTAACTGGATGCCTCTGGGTCTCTACAGTTGGTTTCTGGAACTGATGCAAAGCTGTAGGTCAGAGTGCCAAGAGGCTTAAGCCTTAGAAATATGAAACTCGACAAAGTTTCTCTGATACATGTAGCTTATTCAAAGACTGGTTCCCTTTGTCTGCTGAAGCAGTTTTACTTCTTGAGGAATGAAATGCAAGGGAGGGCTCTGCTTGTCTCTCCAGGTTAGCAGAGAAGCATGTTCACTTCACAGCGATTAGCTGAGCTTGCCCGAGACTTTTGTGCCCGTTGTGGCCTGCCAGTTCCCTCCCTGCCTTCCCTGTGGCGTTTTAGCTGATCTATGCTGTTTGTAGCCATATGGTCCCCTGAGCACGTGGCTTGGCTTCCCTGTTCCTGCTGTTGGATCCTTGGGCATTGCAGATTTCACAGACCTGAATAACATTGTTGTGGGGGTGGGGGAGGGCTGGAGTGGAAGCATGTTCTCAAGAGGTGTTTCCTTACTACCCTGCCTGGTTAGAGGCTTCTTGCTTGGTTCTCTGTACCTATATGTAGATTAAGCAAACAGAGCCCCAAACTAGGTGCTTTGAAAAGATGTAAAAGAACTGGAAGTGGTTCCTGTCTTCAAGGAGCTTACCTGCTAGGGCTTTGTCTGGGAGCTCTAAGTGCTTAACTGGCATTGGTGGCCAAGTCCAGTTTTGGTGATCAGGGTATAAACTCCCCACAGGTACAGTGGATTTTAGAAAGTATTTGGTTTTGCTCTGATAGTTTTTTGCCGTGCTTCTGGTCATAGCACTAGATAGAGTTCATTGTCATGTCTCTGAGAATTTTTTTCCTCAATTGTTTTGTAAGGATGAAATTCATAACATAAAATATAGTATTCCTAACCATTTCTAAGTGTACAATTCAGTGGTATTTATATTCATATTGTTATGTAGCTATCACCAAACCTATCTTTAGAACTCTTCATTATATAAAACTGAAACTATATGCATTAAACAGTAACTCTATATTCCTCTGTTCCCTCTCTCCCAGGCCCTGGCAACCACCATTCTACTTTTTGCTTTTGCGATTTTGACTACTCTAAGTAATTCGTATGAGTGAAATCAGATAGTCTTTGTGTCTGCCTTATTTCATTTAGCATAGTGTCCTAAGGGTTCATCCATGTTGTAGGATGAGTCAGAATTGTCTTCCTTTTTAAGGGTGAATAATATTCCATTATATGTATATAAATTTTGCTTGCAATCTGTTCATCTGTCCATTTGGACACACTTGGTTTCTTCCACATTGTAACTATTATGAACAATGCTTCATTGTTGAACATGGGTATACAAATATCTCTTTGAAACCCTGTTTTCAGTTATTTTGAGTTTGTAGCCAGAAGTGGAATTGCCGGATTATAGGGTAATTGTATTTTTAAGTTGTCAAGGGAATTACTATACTGTACCTCAGTGCACGAGGGTTCTACTTTCTGTACATCCTCACTAACATTTGTTATTTTCTGTTTTTTGTTTTTTTTTCTTAATACTGGCCTCCCTAATGGGTGTGAGGTGATGTCTCATTGTTGTTTTGATTTGTATTTCACTAATGATTAGTGATGTCGAGCATCTTTTCCTGTGCATTTGTATATCTTCTTTGGAGAAATGTCTATTCAAGCCCTTTGCCCATTTAAAAAATAAATTTCAACTTTTCTTTTAGATCCGGGGGTATATGCGCAGGTTTGTTAGATGGGTATATTGTTTGGAATAGGAATGATTCCATCACCCAGGTCATGAGCCTAGTAGTACCCAATAGGAAGTTTTTCGGCCCTGGCCCACTCCCTGCTTCTCCTGCAGCTCTAGGAGTCACCAGTGTCTATTGTTCCTGCCTTTAGTCCATGTCTCCCCAATTCTTAGCTCCCACTTATAAGCCTTTGCATGTTTCTTAATTGAAATTTTGTTTTTTTGTTGTTGTTTTGAGACGGGGTCTCGCTCTGTCACCCAGGCTGGAGTGCAAAGGCACTGTCTTGGCTCACTGCAAACTCTGCCTCTCAGGTTCAAGTGATTCTCCTGCCTCAGCCTCCCGAGTGGCTGAGGATTACAGGCACCCACCAACATGCCTGGCTAATTTTTGTATTTTTAGTAGAGACGGAGTTTCACCATGTTGGTCAGGCTAGTCTCAAACTCCTGACCTCGTGATCTGCCCACCTAGACCTCCCAGAGTGCTGGGAGCCACCAGGTGTGAGCCACCACGCCCAGCCATTTTGTTGTTGAGGTTTAGAAGTTCTCTGTATATTTTGAATATTAATCTTTTGTTGGATATGTGATTGGCAAATATTTTCTACCATTTTATGGGTTGCCTTTTACTTTGTTGCACACAATTTTCACAAAATCTAATTTGTATTTGTGCTTTTATTGCATGTTGCTTTGGTGTCGTATTTGAGAATTCATTGCCAAATCCAGTGTTGCAAAGTTTCTGACTTGTTTTTTCTTATATGAGTTTTGTAATTTTATAGGTCTTATATTTAAGTCATGAATCCATTTTGAATTCATATTTGGTTTTTGGTGTTAGATAAGCGTTCAGCTTCTTTTTTTTTGCATGTGGATATCTAGTTTTCTTAGGACCATTTGTTGAAGACTGTCATTTCCTCATTGAATGATCTTTGTATCCATCTTGAAAATCATTTGACTCAGAAATCATAAGGGTTTATTTCTGGACCTCGTTCTGTTTCATTGGTTTGAACGTCTGATTTTATGCCAGTGCCGTATGGTATTGATAACTGTAGCTTTGTAGTAAGTTTTGAAATCAAGAAGTGTGAGTTCTCCTGCTTTGTGCTTCTTCCTGATTGTTACGGCTATTCAGGGTCTCTTGAGATTCCATATGAATTTTAAGGTGGGCTGTTCTATTTCCATAAAAATCATCATTGGGATTTTGATAGGGATTGCATTACATCTGTGAATCACTTTGGGTAGTATTGACATCTCGACAGTATTGTCTTCCAATCCATGTTTGTGGGACGTGTTTCCATTTATTTGTGTCTTTAATTTCTTTCAACAATGTTTTGTAGTTTTCTTTGTACAAGTTTTTCACTTCCTTGGTTGAGTTAATTCCTAAGTATTTTGTTATTTTTTGATGATACTGGAAAAGGAACTATTTTCTTAGTTTTCTTTTTTGGATTGTTTATTATTTATAGAAATGCAGCTGATTTTTTGTGTTGACGTTGTATCCTGCTACATCGTGAATTCATTTATTCTAACAGTTTTTGTGATATTATGAGGGTTTTTTATGTATACATCATCTGGGAACAGTGATAATTTTGTGTCTTCCCTTCCAATTTAGATGCCTTTAGTTTCTTTTTCTTGCTGAACCGCTTTGGCTAGGACTGTCAGTACTATCTTAAATGGAAGTGGCTCTCTGACATGGTTTTTAAGCAAGGATGCAGCTGAATATTTTTGGCATTATCTGGATTTCTCCAGTATACTCCCATGTGGTAATATGGAGAGAACCAAAAAATACCTGCCACTTCCTTGCCTTTTGTCATTTGACTTTCAGTTGAAAAGGAGGTTCTGGAGATTGTCTTACTAGAAAGGTGGCTTCTGCTGAATCAAAAAGGGGTCAAAACTTGGTTTGCAGCTTATATTCGTAAACCAGTGTGCTGATAAGAAAAAGAAAGTGATTGAGTTAGAAAAGATTGAAAGAATATTAACCTGGCTTTAAAAATTATTATTAGGGACTTGGTTTTTTAGGTCACTCTTTAAATTTACAGAAAAATTAATCAGGTAGCAGAGAGTTCCCACATTACCCATCCACCCTCAGCCCAGTTTCCCATGTCATTAATATTTTATGGGAGTACCATGTATTTGTTACGGTTAGTGTACCAATGTAGATACATTGTTATTAATTAAAGTTTGTACTTTATTCAGGTATTCATTTATTTATACTTCATTTCTCTTCCAGGAGAGGAGACATAGCATACAACCTTAGGGAATGTGGTATCCTGGAACATTTGGTTGTCATATCTCCTTAGGTTCCTTTTGGATGTCAGTTTCTCAGACTTTTTTTGTTTTTGATGACTTTGACAATCTTGAGAAGCACTGGTTAGGTAGTATGTAGGATGTCCCTCTGCTGAAAGTTGTCTGATGCCTGATTTCCATATAAGTACATCTTAAGAGTATCTGGTTTGGTTGTCCTTCGGTGCCTATAGGTGCCTGCATCAGGATGTTGTTGTGGTTCGTTTTTGTTGCAGATGCGGGCGGCAGCTGTACTCTTCTGGGGGTCTGGGGAGAGGAGACATAGCATACAACCTTAGGGAATGGGAAAAACAGCCAGGTGTCATGATTTCAGAGAGGAGAATAGGTGTCTGTGTGTCATTCTTAGTGACCTCATCGAAGCACAGTCCCTGGGCATGCCTGTAGAAGGCCCTTTTGGGCTGATAATCCTTTTGTTTCTATCTGGTACTGGAAATTTTGGCAGCATTGGGACTATTGGTGTTTATGTCTGTAGCTCAGGAGGCTGTTGTAGAAAAAAAGGAGGCTTTTTTGTTTGTTTTATGTGTGCTTCCGGGTATTCAGAAGCTGAACAACAGCAGCCCTTTGCACCCAGTGAGCAATGTGGACAGGCTGCGCAGAAGAGAGCGTAACAGAGGCTGAGATAGGCAGGGATATCCCTTCCCCTGACAGAACTCTGTAGCTTTCTTGACTCATGGCAGCCCTTAGCCTACACCTTGTTATCATTAAACCATTTTTTCCTTTTATAATTGGGCTTCAAGAAATGGGGAGGGAATTGGATTTAGTGCACGTATTTGAGTCTAGCTAGTGACTTTTTCCATGTAGATTTCTGCTCCTATGCCTTCGGTTATCTCTTGGTGTATGGGGTATGAGTATGCATGGGGTTGGCTTGATTAGGGATCTGTAGCTCACAGAGAAAGTGGGCAGTATGGGCATACTTCAGTTACCCTCATGAAAAGCACCAGAAGAAACACCACTGTTAAAATGTGGTCCGTAACGGTGCTGATGATCTGGCTTCAGATAGTAATCCACTCTGCATCTCACTTACTGCACAGTACGTGACCATAACCAGTATTTTATTGCCGATTCCATGTCTCTGCTCAGGAGCTGCTTGTTCTCTGTACAGTAATGACACAATTTACAGAGGAGTAAAAAACATAAACCCCCCTTATACACACACACAGACATGCACACATGCACTCACCCTTCCTACCTTCACCAGCAAGCTAAACCTTGCTTAGCTGGCAGTGGCAGAGTGCGCAGTTCCTGAAGAGGAGGTTTCTAATCAGGGAGATGCTGAGCAGCAGAGAGAGTCTGCTGCTGGGGCCTAAAATTTACAGCTCCAAGAATTCATTCGTTGCCACTGCTGCTAACATATTACAAGGGGTGCTGAATCCCAGTAGCTTGTTAGAAGGTATCCTTAGATCTTCATATTCTGTAATTGGGGGTAAAAGTGTGAGCACTATGATACTTTCTTTGGTTTTATTACTCACTAAGCATGACCAGGGAGCAGAAAACATCTAGCTATTTCTCATGTCTTGATTATAGGAATTTCCCTACGATTTTGGGAATTTACAATAAGAATTTGTTTTGGTTTGAGAGAAGGTGTAGATCTGCCTAGCATTAAGACGTGGGAAATCCTGTGATGCATGTGCCTTTAATACATCTGACGATTACCTGTATCCTTTGGGTATCCGTTTGAAGGAGGAGCTGTATTGATTTGCTGTAGTAGCTATTTTAATTAGTATGGCTTAGTGGAATTTTTTTCTTCTCTTTGGCTTGTAGTTAGGATACCAGAATAGCAGATATCATGGAAACCACCCCCTACAAAATGTTCTGTCATCCATTTTATAACACCTTTCCCTTTATCCAAATGTGGGATTTTGAAAGACAGGGAAATCATTCGCTAGGGTCTTTCTTTTTGGTCAGTTGTCCAGCCGACTACTGGAATTCCATTATTGTGAACATTTTTACTTGATATTCGTATGTTTAGATGGTAATGGGAGTAAGATGTACTCTATTTTTTCTTTCAGTGACCGATGTATTTTTGGTTATACTGTCTAGACAGTTTTTTTTTTTTTTTTTGAGACGGAGTTTCGCTCTTATTACCCAGGCTGGAGTGCAATGGCGCGATCTCGGCCCACCGCAACCTCCGCCTCCTGGGTTCAGGCAATTCTCCTGCCTCAGCCTCCTGAGTAGCTGGGATTACAGGCACGCACCACCATGCCCAGCTAATTTTTTGTAGTTTTAGTAGAGACGGGGTTTCACCATGTTGACCAGGACGGTCTCGATCTCTTGACCTCGTGATCCACCCGCCTCGGCCTCCCAAAGTGCTGGGATTACAGGCTTGAGCCACCGCGCCCGGCGTCTAGACAGTTTTTAAGTTCTAAATTCATGGATGTGTTTTTGTGATTGGGCTGGCATTAAGGGGCTATTTGGTTTGGAGTAACCAGCCCTGACCTTGGTCCTGGTATGATCACTCATCCTGCCTTTGATTACCATTGATCTTCACATTTTTCTGGCCAGATGAATTTTGGGTTCTGACTCTCTGGGTTTTAGTGGTTAGCTTATGATTCTCAGATCTGCCAAAAAGGCTATAGGAGAATAGTTATGGTTATTTAAGTTTGTCTTTTTGCTGCTTTCAGGGTTGTAAGTTAATCTTAAGTATAGTAGAAAATTAAAAATTTCTACTTCTGATCTACTCAGTTCTTTCTTAGAACTTTCATGACTATTCTGATTGCTGGGCTATTCTCTACACTGCTTCCATTGCTTATAATGGTAAAACCCAGGGATATCTTCCCATCCACTAGCCATAGTAAAGCGTCTATGGACTTACAGACCGATTCCAGATGTCATCTTTCTTTTTTCATTAATTCTGTTTGATAACACTTAACTCCTGCTATTTTCTGTTAGATATAATTTCTCACTTGTTTCTGTTTTATATCTTTCTTCAGATTGTTTCTTAAGGCATCCCTTACTCTTTGGTGTGTTGTTGGCTGGTTCTTTGTGTTTCTGGTGTGTGGTTGGCAGGTTCTTTGGAAAAGGTAGAGAATTCCTGTTTTTGGAAAAACCTGCGAGTAAATGGATACATTCTGTGTTAGAAGATTTAAGGCCCTTCAAGAAATAGGGAGGCCTCCTTTAAGATACTTACTGGTATGACATCCATGATGGCAAAAAAGAATCTGGCTCCTTTTGTTTCATGCATGAAAGAGGAGGGAAATTTTGCCAGTCCACTCTCGCTGTGTGGCAGCTGACCCTGTAAGTTCGTTCAGTCTGGTAGCTCTTAAAGAGGCCCAGTTGAAGCCTAGAAGAGTTTGATTTTGATTCCGCAGATGAAGTGGATGTTGACAGTATTTTGTAGTCTGCAGCTACCTTGTAATAAAGTGTGGCTTGAAAAAAAAAAGGCTTGGAACAATAGGCATTGAATATAATTGGGTGAATTGTAGACTGTTGGCTGTATTATGGGATCTAGTTATAACCCTGATGTGGTAAGATCCTGGTTTGTATGGAGTTTTATTCTGTACACATGGTGGAATGTTCTGATAATCTTCACAGAGGAATATTTATGCTTTTGTCCTTTAACTACATGTCCTTGTCATTTATCCCTGTCTAGTCTTTTTATTCTGAGGGTGGGGCCTTGTGTTATTGATTGTGGATTCCAAAACAAAGATGTCTGTGATAGTACTGCTCTGAAAAGGTGGCTTTCAGAGTATCTGAGGTAATATCTTAGTAATTTAATGTTTCTGCCTGTGAGATTAACAGCTGAGCATCTCCTTTCCCATGCTGAGATGACAATTCTTTTTGCCCTTCACTTGCCTTTGATTTTTCTGCTTTCTATTGGGACATCCTATTTTGGTTCTTTCTCATCTAGTGCTGGTATCTTCTTCAAATCCAACCATTGCCTCTTTTCCTAGATTCACATTGAGATTTTGATTTTAGTTTAGAAGCTATTTCAAGGAAAATCTTCAATTACATGTAGAGACAGGATTTCCAGTTCTTAAGCTTTATAGTTAACCACACATCTTGGTCAGGGCAAAGATAAAAAAGGTTGACCATCTTTATGAATGATACAGATTTTGTCTCATTGAGAAATCATAATAAGGTCTCTGGGAACTGATAATTATAGCATAGTTTTCTCTGACATTGTTGTACCATGAAGGATAATACGTTTCTCCCATAAATGGCTGTTGATCTCACTTTCTACCTGTAAGGGTGGTGGGCCTTGCTCTTGGACATGTGATGGAGCACACAGAATCAGGTTTAAGCATGTTCCATTTTGCTCACAGGTGATGCAGGTTCTGAATGCTGATGCCATTGTTGTGAAGCTGAACTCGGGCGATTACAAGACGATTCACCTGTCCAGTATTCGACCACCGAGGCTGGAGGGGGAGAACACCCAGGTGAGAATAGGGAAACTGCCATGCCTATTTGCATAAACCAAAAGGAAGAAGCCAGAATTAATTCATATATGATACATACATGTGAGAATGCAAAGGGACAAGTATTTACGTCTCCACAGTATTATTTTCTAATATTTATAGCCTGACTACCATTGGGCAGGTCTGAGTGTCTTGGGGCCCATACCCACTGCTCTGCTGCATTTCACATGGGCACTGTTGGCCCTTCTCCCCAGGGGGCTTGAGTGCAGCGAGGGTTGGGATATGTGAGATGGTGGATGAGTTTTATTAACAAGATCTTATTTTTCTGTGAATAAGGAGAGGAGAAGGTCTATATCTTGTGTATCTTGTAATAGGACCCGTTTCTGCTGGTCATTTTGATTTGATAGTGTTTTATGTTTTTGCTCTAGGAAGAAATGAATCTTGGTATATATATTCACTGGGGTCACCTATTCATTTTTTGCAGGTAGTAACTATAGTAGTTAAACTGTTTGCTGTGTTCTGGATCTTTGGCAGATAGGTTGGTGTATGACTCAGGTGTATCAATTTTGAGAAATGCTTTGTATGAAAACTCTTAACGAGTTAGTATTTCATGTGCAGATAGACTGATTTTTTTTGTAGTCATGACAGATATGTAGTCATAAGAGTTATGGGAGTTGGGAATAGGGATTAAAGTTGAACATTTTGGGAGTTTGGTTATGTCATTTTTACAGACATTTTTAGTTAGTGCTGTGTGTACTATCTACTGCCCGCTTCTTTTTTTTTTTTTTTTTTAAGAAACAGGGTCTTGTTATGTTGCCCACACTGAGTGCAATGGCTATCACAGGTATGATCATTGTGCAATTCAACTTCAAACTCCTGGGCTCAAGCAGTCCTTCTGTCTCAGCCTCCTGAGTAGGTAGGACTATAGGTGAGAGCCACTGTACCCAACTTAGCTACCTTTTTTATTTATCCCCTTATATAAAAGGGATGGGATAAAAAAAAAATCCCTTTTATATAAAGGGTTAAATAAAAAAGGTAGCTAAGTTGCGAGCAGTAGTTCTAAAGGGGTAAAATTTGCTTTTCTGATGTTTTGCACATATACACTTCTTGGTGCATTCACAAGTTGAAATTCATGCATTGTTTTCATTTGTGTGAGAGCTTATAGACAGCCCGTAAGAGTAGAATAAAAATATGATTGTCTTCTGAATTAGATCATGCATAAAAAACACATACAGGATGGGTGATTTGAATGTCTGGCCAATCAGTTCTTTCTCTCTTTTTTCCTTAGAGGAGGCAGTTTAATGCAGCAAACAGTCTTATGGTAAGGTTGAGAATTTAAATGCATGAAAGCCTAGAAAAGCCAAAATAAGGCTCTCTCAGTAGCTGTAGCACTGCCTCATTGCACAGAGTAAATACACATCTCCAATTTTATCAGTATTGGGAGTAGTCCACAATTCTGCATCTGTGCCATACAGTTGGAATTAAGGTTCCCACAGCAACCACAACTTTGAAATTCTTCAACATTAATTTTTGTGCCTGTATCATCAGCCAATGCATTATGTTAATGTAGACTATATTGCTGAATTTTGAGCAGTTTTTGGGGGGATGGGGGTGTTATAGCTTAGGTAGGATGATAGCAGGTTTTCTGAAATAAGAACTAACCTACTACTGAGTATTTTTAGTTTTCCCAGGATCCTTTGAAACATACCAGTGGGTAAAAGATGCATTTCCCTTAGCCTAATGACTGATGGGAAATTGTTGGAATTGGAATATATTTCCTAGTTCAGCCAGAATCCTGATTATAGAATTTCTTGTCTCTTACATGGCGCATTACCTCTTTTTTTTCTTCTTCTTCTTTTTTTTTTTATTCTTTCTTTTTCTTCCCGTTCACTCCTGAGATCTTACTCCATTTTAAGAAAGTTCTAAGTAAGGCTTAGTTGCAGCAATCCACAACATACGGCTTGTGAGGAAATGGAGGAATGATTTCCATTATTTGTTCATTAAATTCATTTGGAAGAGTTTACTGAAGGGCCACATAAGAAATAAGTTAATATAGTGAACTTTGAGTGCAGTGGTGGAAGGCATCCAGAAGAGAAGCTGGTTTTGGTGGAAGGTCTGGGTGGTCTTCCCAGTCAGCTGCTGTACATTGTGAGTGTCAAGGATAAGAATTGAGTCAGCAGGAAGAATGGCTCTCTAGGCCAGCACTTTCCAACAGATATATAAATGTGAGCCACACATGCGAGCTCTATTTGTTATTTTAAATTTTCACGTAGCTATGTATAAAAAAAATAAAAAGAAACATTCATTGTAATTTTAAAATTTGACTTATATCCAAATTATATCATTTCAACATCTAATGAATATAAAAAATAAATGAAACCTCCCCCTTTTTAAAACTAAATATTTGAAATATGTTATGTATTGTACATTGGCACCACATTTTAATTCATTCTAGCATATTTCAAGGACTCAATAGCCACATGTGGCTAGTGGCTACCATTATGGATAGCGCAGCTTTGGCAATTTGCATGAACAGGTAATCATTGTGATATATATTTACAGATGCTTATTTTGTGCCAGATACTGTGCTGGGGGTGCAAAAGGGAATAAACAGATGTCCTGTCTCTGCCTCATGGAACTTTAAAGTCTAGTAGGGGAAATACACAAGTAATTTCATTTATGTTAAGTGCTATGAAAGAAAAGCTTAGAGTTTAAGATAGTGCATAGTCTGGAAAGGCTACTTTGACGAAGTGACATTTAAGACCTCAAGGGAGATTAGGAATTAGCTAGATAAGAAGTGGGAGAAGACAATTTCTGACCTGGAGAGCAGCAATGACAAGAATTAGGTGAGTTTTGGGGACTAGAGAATGGATGGCTCCTGTGGATGGTGCATGAGTGGTACGAAACCATAGGTGGGGCCAGATCAAACGTGTCCTGTGAACATCTCAGGATGCTCAGGAAGGGAGAGAGAAAATGGGGCATATGATGAAGTGAAAGTGATTTTGTATGACTGGAATAGGGGATAGTTAAATTTTTGGGAGCGTTAAGAAATGGGCCTGGGAGTTAGGCAGGGGCCGGTTGTTGAAGGCTTATATGCCATGCATTTTACGGTTTTTGTCTTGAAGAATTTTGAACTGGTGAATGGCATGTTTGGATTTAAATATTCTTAGTTGTTTGACCTTACAAGATATGAAGGCAATTTGCATATAGAGAGAATATTATGCCTGATAAAAACTTACTTTAGCAAGGAACTCTGGTTTTTCTTTTGGTGAACCTCAGTTGAGCAAAGACCTGGAGAATGGTGTGATGAGTGAGAACTGTGGATGTTGCTCCAACAGTCTTTCTTTATACTTGCCTTTCTACTTAAAGAATTTCCCGGCCGGGTGTGGTGGCTCACACCTGTAATCCCAGCACTTTGGGAGGCCGAGATGGGCAGATCATGAGGTCAGGAAATTGAGACCATCCTGGCTAACACTGTGAAACCCCGTCTCTACTAAAAAATACAAAAAATTAGCCGATCATGGCAGCGCGCACCTGTAGTCTCAGCTACTTGGGAGGCTGAGGCAAGGAGAATCCCTCGAACCCGGGAGGCGGAGGTTGCAGTGAGCCAAGATCATCCCTACTGACTCCAGCCTGGGCGACAGAGCGAAACTCTGGCCAAAAAAAAAAAAGAAAGAATTTCTCCCCACTGCCCCTCCTCTGGCCTGGGATTACTAAAATAGAAAAGAAGGAGGAGGAAAAAAAAATTCCCCAGAGCTCTTATAAAAAGTACAAGATCTGGCATCCTAGTGTGACTGTAACTGTATGTGTTTAAAGACAGAGCAACAGGCATCCTCTTGGAGTCTTGGGTTTCTGGTTTCCTTTACTACATACCAACTGCTGTTACAGTTGCAAGTGGAGCCCAGTCAAGTATTCATGGCATAGATGTTCGGTCAGGACCTCTATTAGTTCAGATAGCATCTTTGTGCAAATTTAGAGAAGGGTGCTGCTTCCTTCTGTCAGCATCATTCCAGGGGCCATGGCTTGGCAAGCAGAATGGAAGCTAAACTTCAGCTCCTCCTCTCCCTTTGTCCCCTTGCCAGGTACCCTTCTGCAAGGCACAGTGTGCACAAAGAATAGGGGCCTGCTGTAGTTAGAACAGGCTGGTAGAATCTCCAAGGAGAACATCAAGGGCATTTTTTTTGGGAATTGGGGAGTGTTTTCATAGTTGCTGAAACACGAAGTACTTGAGGATTAAGACGTGAAGGTCTGCGATGGATAGATTGTAGAGGGCCATGAAAAAAATGCTAAGGAGATTACCTTCTCTCTAATTGCAGGACTCTGCCTGGGGCCGGTGGCTTTGTCATGGAGAGGATAACCTGAGAACTTTTGGTACCAGAGCCTTTTCTAAACCAAAGAACAAAGTGGTAGGGGGTGCAGAATAAGGAACTAGATGAGTAGGTGAAGAGGGAAAGTGTGTGGCATCCGCTTCCTCAAGGACAGGCAGATGGGGGCAGTCATTCCAGCTCTAGGGCAGGCCTCCACTGCTAGCTCCCAGATGAGGACTCAGGAGGACTTTCCCTTCAAGGAAGCATGGGGGAGATTCTTTAAATGTTTTCTTCCTCTGAGACAACTCTACATTTGGAGGATAGTAGGACAAATTGTTTTTTTCTGTTTTGTACAGAGGCAAGTTCATTTCTCTTCAATTATACAGGAAGATGAACTTTTTGCCTATGGCTAACCATATTTCCACTCTCTTAATATGGTTACTTTCTAATTGGAGCCAGAGGAAGTATTTGGATAAACACTGTGATCAAAGGAGCTGTTTTCACCCTAGGCTTTCCAGTATTACCCAGGAATTCATGGGTAGCCACTTCTGGATTTCAATTGCAGCTTGGTTTGTTGCTAGGTAGTGTTATGGGAGAGTTAAAAGGAGTGATGTGTAATATTTCCCTAAGTAGGATTCTAGTTGGATATGTTTGATGTTGTTGATGGTGCTTCTGTGGCACCATGCTTCTGGATTAATCCAGTGTCAAGTCTTAGGAGATGTTAACAATTTCAGGCTGAGTGCCAGTTAAGAAAACTGACATGTGATGCTCTTGTGAACTTGGCCATGTATCATGGTTTCTCTAAAGGTATAGTTTGTTTTATCCAGTTGTTTGCTATAAAGAAATGTGCAAAATCTTGGAGAAGGGCTGTGGATTTTCTGAGCTGCTGCCTTGAAGGAGATAACACATTGTGCAATCTCAGGACTTCCTAGAGAGCGCTTGGCTTTGATCTGAAACTGGAAAGCCTTGTGCTCTATTGCCCAGGGCTGCTGTGGGCTTTGTGTTGCACTTGGAGAGTTAATGACAAAGGAAACAGCCTCCAGGCATCCAATGAAGGGGCTGACTTATTCTCCCTGAAGTCTGCTCTTGTGGTGCTATTGTAGTTGACTAAGAGATACAGAGCTAAAGTTTACCTTGAAAACAGGTACATAATTTACCCAATCCCCAGACGTTACATGCGTGAAATTTGCTTTAGGTTGCTGGGCCTTTTTTTCAGATTCCTTTTCTTAGCTATCTGTCTATCCCATTCTCTCTCTTTGTATCTGTTTCTCTGTCTCTGACAACCCCCACTCCCAGCGCTCCCGCTTAGTATTTTGGGAAGGAAGTGTGGAAACCGGAAGGTGGAGTTTTTCCCTCAGCTGGTAGTTGCCCCCTGCTACCAGCTTCTATTCATTTCCACTACCTTGTCTTTTAGCCTTCTCCCTGTGAATTTGTTTACCACATAAAGGTTTGTTCACACCAGGGCTTCTAAATATTTAGACCTTGGCACTAAAGGATCAGTTTTGTTAAAGATACCATCTGCTGAATCTCCCAGTGTCCTTGCTGGCTTCGTTTGGGGAGTCCATCTCCTGGCCCTGGTCTGCCTGGCTCTCCTGGGCAGGCAAGTAGGAGAGATAGATGCATTATTAGTGATGCCCTGGGATTCTTAAGGGCTTTTTGTCAGAGGCAGGGTCATATAAGACACTGATAACTTCATTCATTGTACTGGGCCCTGGGGTGCTTTGCCATTAAAAGAGATTTTCAACCAATTCCCTCCAGTTTAGATTTCTAAAAGCAAAGTGACTGGTCCCTCTGGACCCTCAAGCTGACTTTGCTGACTCTGAGATACATAGTAACAGAAAGCTGTGGGGTTAGAGACCCTAAGTGAAATTGGGGCAGGCCAGTAGACCCACTCACTGTGATCTGCTGCTTGTGACTGGGAGCATAAGGCAAATAGCAAATTAGAGAGGGACTCTAGCTTGGCATTAAGGACCTTGGAGAAAAGCAAAATCTCTTTGAAATGGATAGAGCATTTCACTAGTCTCCAATGGAGAGATTTTGGGACTGCTGCAATGTGATCAAAAGATGTGGAATATGTCAGAGGCTGGCGGAGGCATTCTGTACGAGTTTCAAATTTGTTTGATCTGGGCATTTTTGAGAAGAACACTTGAAATCTGCTTTGTTATAAGACTGAAAAAAATTACTATTAGAAGACTGTGTGTGGGTCTTAGCTCATCTATTTAAGATTCCAGGATATGTATGTCCTGATTTTTAAGATTAATATCTAAATTAATAGTTTAATACCTATTTCTCAGCAGTAGAGATCAGGGAGTAGGGGGACAAGCCTGTCTCCTTGTGAGGAGGTCAAGACATTTGGTGTCTGGGTAGATAGCAGACTTTTCCTGAAGTGCACATTTCACTGATATCTCTAAGTGAATATTAAACTGGAGAAGACAGCGTGTGCTGCCTGTCTTGTTGCCCTTTGATTTCCTTTCTTCTCTCTATTACAAATTATAGTTTCTTTCATTTCCTTTAGTTATATATTCCCTTTCCCGGGATCTTGCTTATCTCCTTCAAATCATGTTTTTGGGATTTTAACAGTCTCCTTGTGGGTCTTGGTGGTTTTTCCCTGAACTGTGTGCATTTACTTCTAGCAATCCATATCTCTCTCTTCCTTTAATCATCACTATCACAGTTCTACATTTTCAATTTATCTAAATCTTTCTAGTGCTGGAGTGTTCATACTTCTTTTCTCTTCTCAGCCTTGTGAGCTGCAGTAATTCTGTGTCGTTTCCAGAGTTCACAGCACCGTCATATTCACTGCCCTGTGAGCATTTACCATACCTGCTGTGCTGAGATAACCCTCTTTCTAGTTCTTAAAGGCTCCTTTAGGCCAGAGACTTCCATACACACCATCTTTCCCTTCTCTGTAGCTGCCTGCACTGTTTGTGTACATACCTACTTTCCATTGTGAAGTCTAACCTCTACCAAGGCCAGGAATGGCAGGGTCTTCCCAGCTTCATATCCTTCTTTCAGAATCTTACAGAGTGCTGCGAATAAGTAAGCATTTAACAAATATTTGAATCGGAGTATCTGCTGAGGCATAAACCTAATTCCATATATTGCTGGTGAGTGGGCATCATTTTTACCATCTCCCAAACCTCCTTGATTGCTGTGACAGCCATCTTGGCTTCAGCCAATGTGCTGGTATCTGTCTGAGAAAGAAGGTTTTGCACTCCTGTTTTTTACTGCTTCCTAATTGGATTACTTGTTTTGCTGGCTAGGTCACACATGGCTGTTTTCTATAGGCACTTCCTCTTCCACACTCCCATTTTTAATCTAGTTGCTGCCATTGGGTTGACTCTCCCTGCCTCTCTCAGTGTGGTGGTTTTCCTCGTAATGTGTATTCCATTAGCACAGTGCAGATTGAGTTCAGTCCACCAGAGGGGTTAATTTCAGGATTTTAAGTGCTTTTGAAAATTGGTCCCCAACTGACTTTCTTTCAACACCTCTACTCTGATTCAGGCTTTTCTGAATATCTTCCTTTCATAGTAGTTCAGGTATCTTGATTCATTCAAGTTTATAGCTGCAGTTTTTTCTGAGGGGTATATATATGTATTTTATTGTTGTCGACCTTGTTGGTTGTTGGATTATTTCTTTGCTTGGAACTAATTTTAAAATCAATTAGAGAGCTTTCCTTTCATCTTTCTCTTTTTGTTTATGAGATACTGATTGCAGAGCTTCCTACACTGTGTTTAGATAAATTACTTTTTTTGCATAATGTTTATATTCAGGGCAAGTTTAGTGCAGTCATCCAGTGCTTCACATTTTTGCAGGCCGGAGCTGTAGGTTTCATTCCTTGGTGGGTTAATTAGCTTTGTACTGGGAAAATTTTGTGCAGTTCAGAAACCAAACATTTAAGTTCCTTGTGTACTTTAGGAACTGTGGGTCTGGGAAATTATTTTTATGAGTAAGGTGTTTAGAATTTTAGGATTCCTATCTCTAATCCTCACAAGTATGTGTGTGTGTTGTGGTCACTAGGTAGACTTTAGACTGGATGATGGATTATGGTTGAAGCAGCATCATTTCTGTCACTGCTCTAGCAAAGGCTTATCAGAACCGAGACTGGAATGGGAAGCTAAAGGACACAAATGATTTTTTTTTTCCTAGAGAATGACAGGCCAATTGCTTAGGCATATTTTGGATGTCACTTTTCATTTTAGCCTTCCTCTGAAAATCTACGGTCAGTTTATCGGCTGTTCACATTGGACAGCTCTTTTATTTTTTTTCTTGAGACGGAGTTTGCTCTTGTTGCTCGGACTGGAGTACAACGGTGCAATCTCGGCTCACCGCAACCTCCGCCTCCCAGGTTCAAGCGATTTTCTGATCTCAGCCTGCCGAGTAGCTGGGATTACAAGCATGAGCCACCATGCCTGGCTAATTTTGTATTTTTAGTAGAGTTGGGGTTTCTCCATGTTGGTCAGGCTGGTCTCGAACTCCTGACCTCAGGTGATCTGCCTCCCTCGGCCTCCCAAAGTGCTGGGACTACAGGTGTGAGCCACCAGGCGTGGCCTGACATTGGACAGCTGTTAGTTTCACCGTCTACTCTGATATCCATCTGTTTTTGACAAATGCCTTTGCCTGGTTCAGTAGTGTATTGGTGGCCACCAAGGAGTATTGCTGTTTCACAGTAGGGTCTCTATTCAGTTGAGCTGTGAAGACATGCTGGAGACTTTGTGTTCCTTGTCTTTTCATTTCTCTGCTAGAAGCCACTTGATGTAATAGCCTTCATCCTTGTTTCACTTTATTGGGCAATTAGTGTGGATAAGCAGAAATATTCCCTTTGTGTGTGTTCAGACATTGGTCTCAGAATCTGCTTACCTCTGCTGTCCTGCTGATTCTGGATAGCCCACATGATGGACGCCTGTAGTTCTGCTGTAAAATACTTTTTCATTTTTTTCTGCACTTTTTTCCCCTTCCCTACTCAGTTTGATTTTTCTGGGTCATGTAGATTTGTCATTTCTTCATAGTTGATACTCAGGTGTTATGGCGTCTCATTGCATTCACATTGGAGGTCTTTACTCATTATTCATAATTTGGAGATATGGGGATGGGCAGAATGTGCTGACACTTGGTTTTCTGATTCTACCACTCTGCCTTTCCTAGGACATGTTCCTCATCATTACTGGGAATGCTGGACTTTTTTCACATGCTGTTGTCTTTTGTAAGGTGGGCCACAATTAGGAGAAAACCACATTCATATTCGTATGGAGCTGCCTTTAGCATCTGCTTCTCCAGCTGGAGAGGCTTGTTTTAGAACGACTGGCATGCGGAAGCAGTAGGTGGAGGTCTGGGAGGGGCTGCGTACCCAGGGCTCCCCATCCAGCCTCCCGTCTCCCTCAGGCTCTTGCTGGCCTGAGGCTTGGTCCCCATGGGTAGGGGTCCAGACTGCACTGCCCGCCCGATTCTGATTGGACTCTCTTTCCTCTACTTCATACTGCAGCTGCTGTGAGTGAGTGCACTGTGTTCCGCATGGGAGAATTGGCAGGCAGTTCCATATGCTGGTTTTAGCCATTGGGACATCCAGGATTATTAGGCCAGTTTGTACTTTAAGAGGAGGGAGACTTGACATCGCTCAAAGCAGCTTATTTTATTTATTTCTATTTCTTATAAAGGGGAAAGAAGTTAGCCCAGCCCTTCACTGTTCCTTTCAGCGTAGCCAGCTCAGCATTTTTCCTCAGGAAAACATGCAGGGTTCCTCCCAGCTGCGTGAGCCAGGCTCTGTCCTGCCTTCACAGATTACTCTGTGGTGCCTGCCTCTTCACTCTTCTAAAGCTTTTTTGACTTCTCCTTCCTTCCCTCACCTCTCTTGTTCTTTCCTCAGAGGACTGACTGGTTCTTTCAGCCTAGACACTCTGTTTGCCTGCCAAGTTACCCCTCTTCTGGAGCTGCATGGCCTGAGCACTGCCAGAGTCCAGGAAAACATAAGTTCCTCAAGTGAGAGGCCAGTTGTAACAGCGTTTGGACCCCTTGTTATTAGATGGCCATCTAGCAGGTAGAGAGTTGTCAATGGGGCTCTGCTGGAGAGATAGTCTCAATCCTAAAAGATACAAATTAGTCCCAGGGTATCTGATATTGTAGATGGAACCTGACAAACTGGAAACTCAGTGTGATAAAATCCTACAGCCTTTCATCTCTCATCCCATCACCCAGCAAGAAATGCATTCTGAGGGCAGAAGCTGATGGTATTGTCTCTCTCTTGTCTCTTTGTCTAGCAATATAGTGGAGTGTGCTCCAGTGGGAACACGCTCTCTCCCTTCTCTTGTGCCAACCCCAGAGATGGAGGATTTGGAGACTTTGGCCCTTTTGCCCAAGCACATTGTCTTCCTCACCTCATGATTCTCAAAAGGTTTATTTGTTTCTTTGTTTGCTGTCGCATTTTGACTTGCACATATTTCTGGAAGTATCTGAATGGTAAGAGTATGGGTATGTGCTCCTGCTACTTTAGTCTTCATCTGGATTTCTTTGAATTACCTCCCCCATCCCACACTGTGATTTCTTCCATTTCCACCTGCTACCCTGTCTCTTGGAATGCAGAGGGAATTTGTAAACTTGGGTTTGAATGATGAGGTCATTTCTGACCAACACAGTTGGTCGTTCCATTAGTTGTTCCCGCAGACCTTACAAACGAGCATGTTGCTGTTCTTACATGCCCCTGTCTTGTGTTGCTCAGAAATCCTCTGTGCTCTGTTTTGGATGCTGCATGAGCCTGCAAATGAATGCTTAGCATTGTTGAAGTTGACTGCTGCCCTTCAGCTGTCTGGCTTTGGGTTCATCCAGAAAGAGTGGCATCTTTAACCTGAGTCACTTTTTAAAACATGGACAACAATGAAACTGTATTCTAGTTTTCTTGAGCAACCACATTTAAACTGCTTATTAAATACAATTTATTCTAGAAAACTACATTTGTACAGTTTAAGCAAGACCAATATCCTTCTGCTCCTAGAAGTTAAATAAATTTATATCTTAATTGGTAAAATCTCTAAATCTGTAGCTTGTAGGTATTGATTTCACAAAGACACCTCACTGATCACTGTGGAGTCTTGCCTTTAAATGAGTGAATGCGTGCAGCATGCTCATGGTATGGCACAGTGTTCCTCATTCTGGCTTGTTTGTAATGTCAAATTTCAACTTTGGTGTTTGTATATAGTGGTAGGAGGCTTCAAAATTCCAGTTTAGAGACTGTAAGATTTACTTTCTTGATGCCTATGGAAGGAATCAGGCTTTAGACAGCTGTGATTCAAGATACTTTTCCAAATTTTTTCTCATTCCCTTTTCACCTCCATCTTTAACTTTCTCTCTCTCTCTCTTCCCTCTCCCCTAGCTCGGTGTTCATTATTACTGTCTTGGTGTTGGTCAGGATTAATACAAGGGAGTGAGGAATGAAGAATTTAGTTTTATTTTCCCTTTTCTCCCTTTACCTTAAGTCCACATTGAATCTGTCTTTTCTGCCTAATTGTAACTTACTGCTGTGGCTAGTTGAGGGATGTAAAGTTCGTCATGGTATTTGAGGTTACTGATCTTAATGCAGTAGAGGACCCGGAAGATGTAAAATCTAAGGAAGCAGTTTTGACTCTTCCATCCTCAGGCTTGTATATCTTTCAGTAGTCATGGTGTTCCTAAAGTAATTTCTGAACAGTTCTGAAGCTGAGGAGTAGGGACTCTTCGTTATTTCTCGCTGCTATTTGACCTTGGTACATCTGTCTTTTACCTAGGTCCCCTTCCCTGCTAGGGAAATTATGTCCATATGTATGGTTCTGAGGTATCCCCCGATGCAAAGTCCTACAAGGGCAAGTCATTTGATTGTTAACTGTAAGATTCACTGCAAAATATGGCTGCCCAACATTATTGCTTCTCATTTGCACCAAATGAGCTTCAGGCCTTCTGGGTTTACACAGGACTGCTCTGAGGACAAAGATTAAGTGGATTTCTGTTGATGCCATATATTTTGATTGCACAGCAGAGTCGCAGTGTGTATTAGGGGTCTGCCGCTGCCTGCCACTGCCTTTCTCTTCATGGTTTCTCTCCCTCCCCTCCCCCAAGCCCTAGCTGAGAGGCACAGGTGCATGCCCTCTTGACTCTCACAGTGAAATAGTTGAGCTTTTTCCCCCTAGAGTAGAAGCCAGATCAGTTTTTCTTAAGATGTAGTTCATAAGCTAGTTGTGTTAAAATCTCTGATCGGATTGTTCATTTTTCACAATTGCCAGGTATCTCTATTGCATTTCAGCTTGAGAACCACTGTTCTAGATTGTTGCTGTTACCAGTAGAAGACTGGGGGCTTACTAAAGCTCTCTCTCCAGGATTTGGTCTCTGACAGTGCAGTTTTTCTTTCTTGAGCCAGACTTCAGCACAGTAATATCTCTGTAATTTCCTTTGTGAGATTTCCCCCCTCCAGGTCTCAGAGCCAGATGCTAAGCAGACATGTCCCTCTTAGCTTAGAACATCTCCTGAGGATTCCAGTGAAAGGAGATATAAAAGTTCTGCCTGAAGAAATTTATCTGCTTCAGAGAACAGGGTTCTCTAGGGAATAGTAGAGTTTCTTAGGGTTTATAACATACTATTTGAGCTGATGTTTAGGTGGGGCCTGCTATTTACAGTTTCAGGGTGAATTTTACTTCATGATAAAAAGAGGAAAGGAGGCCGGGCGCGGTGGCTCAAGCCTGTAATCCCAGCACTTTGGGAGGCCGAGGCGGGTGGATCACAAGGTCAAGAGATCGAGACCATCCTGGTCAACA
>NW_016107534.1:2073916-2125257 GCF_001604975.1 Cebus imitator
CGGAGGTTGCGGTGAGCCGAGATCGCGCCATTGCACTCCAGCCTGGGTAACATGAGTGAAACTCCGTCTCAAAAAAAAAAAAAAAAAAAAAGAGGAAAGGTTTATGAAGTGGTGCCTTGTTAGATCTGGGGTCACACCTCATGTGTGATTATATTAGCTGGACTCAGTAAGGCAGAGAAAAGGATGCAGGTTAAAGAATGTGCTTGCCTCTGGCGTATGCAGGCAGCCCTCAAATGATTGGAAGAAAATACGGGTGCTTTATGGTACATACAGACAAGGTAAGAGCTTGATGGCAGTTCAGGATACAGCACAGCAAAATCCTCAGGCACCTTCTGAGCTGTGGCTGGTCTCCTAGGACGGTGTGCAGGTTTAGTGTTAGTGGACGATCTGTGTTAGGACTGATGGAGGAAATCTTGCCCTCGTTTTGAGGCCTTATACTAGTCTTCTGCTGAGTTCTTTTCAGGACTCAGCTTTGAGCATTGCAGCATAGTAATGCTGTCTGTTAGACTAATTATTTGATTTATGCTAAATAAATGCACAGATGTGATTTAAAAGTCAGTTTTGGGATTTATTAATTTATGATGTAATTTCCAGCTGCCAAACAGACCAGAATGTTTTGATGGGCCAAGGGTGTTCTTTCTTGTGGAGAAAGTTTGCTTATTATTTACAGAGTCTGAGTAAAGGAGGTCACTGGATACTGAGGAAATCTGAGGTGGCCCTGAGTATGTGCCTGGCCCAGGCAGAGTGTGAGGTGCTGGGCATGCATTATTTTGTTGACTCCTCTACCCATCCTTGGGAAAATATGACAGCTTGCTCAGGGTTCCTTCTCTGGTTAAGTGGAGAAACCAGGATTCTAATGCCTCCAAAAGTGCCACCTGGACCTGGAGGTTGGTTGGGTGGCTTGGTGGCCTTCTCCCTTAATGTTGGCTGGACTTCTTCCTAAGCTCCTGTTTTTCAAGATTTCCACTATCTACCAGAAGCTGTGACTGGTCATCTTTGTTATTGTAACACATGCTTTCTTATTTCAGCATATTTTTACAAATGAAAATATTTCCTGCAGCCATTTTTGGAGGCACCATAATTTATATCAAAAGAGACTCTAGGGTTGGGCATGGTGGCTCACGCCTGTAATCTCAGCACTGTGGGAGGCTGAGGCAGGAGGATTGCTTTAGGCTAGGAGTTCGAGGCCAGGCCTGGCAACATAGTGAGACCCTGTCTCTATAAAAAAGAAATAAATACCTTTAATTAAAAAAAAGAGAGAGGCTGTAATTTATATTTCTAAAGAGTGACCTTTATCTTTTTTTTTTTTTTTTTTTTAATTTAAGACAGAGTCTTTGTCACCCAGGCTGGAGTTCAGTGGCACGATCTTGGCTCACTGCAACCTCCGCCTCCTGGGTTCAAGTGATTCTCATGCCTCAGCCTCCCGAGTAGCTGGAATTACAGGCTTGTGCCACCATGCCCGGCTAATTTTTGTATTTTTAGTAGAGATGCGGTTTCACTGTGTTGGCCAGGCTGGTCTCAAACACCTGACCTCAGGTGATCCCCTGCCCGCCTCAGCCTCCCAAAGTGGTGGGATCATAGATGTGAGCCTCTGTGCCCAGCCTGACCTGTATCTTTTTAATTGTCTTGTCTCCTTTCTGAAGTTTTCCTGGCAATGATCTCATGGTTTAAAAGAGTTAGATCAACTCTGTGAAGAGACTGAATTCTCCCTTTTTAATAGAGAGTCTCAATACTAGTCACTTTTGTACATTTTCTGAGCCCTGTTAGCACCTGCTTCTAGATAGTTCATTGTCAATTTAATTTTCATTCATTATTTTCATACATTAACCCCATTAGATAGATGGCTTGTGTTTCTGCTTTCATCTTCTCTAAACTAGAAATTTTTCCTGATTATAAGTGTGACATAATCATTTTATAAATTTGGGAAAATTTAAAGAAGAAAATACAAATTACTTAAATTTCACTGCCCAGAGGCAACATCACAGCTGTTAATAATCGCATGGCCTTCTTACCAGCTTCTCTGTTCATGTTTTATAACTGAGAATTTCTTCTGGCCTTTAAATAATTTCCTAAAACACGATTTTTAATGGCTATGCAGTTGTTAATGTGGATGTGTCATAATTTAACCAGTTTTCACCTATTTTTGGATATACCAGTTATTTCCAATTTTTATGATTATATCTTTGTTCTTAAAATGAAAATTTGCCTTGAAGTACAAAGCATTAAATGGTCCATTCAGATCAGAGGTAGCTCTTAGGTAAGTTGTGCTGTAGTACAATGTATGCAGTTCATACCACAGATACTTGTTCCCAGAGGGGCTGATATTTAGTCCTGCTGGCAGTACACTCTCTAATCACCTAATTCCTCATCTATTTGTGTTATTTAGAAGCAGGCTGTGATCCAGACCCTTTGTGTTTTGTTACCAGAATGCCCATCCCCCCAAACAGCTGAACTTGCTGCTTCTGAAATAAAGGGTAGAGTGGATAGGTAAATCTTCTCCTGGGGACCACACCTTTTTTCTGTTGCCCTGGCTGGGAACTGGTGAGGCACTTTACTGGAACACCAAGGCTCCCATGGCAGCTTCATGGATACAGCCTGCAGTATTTACTTGTTTTGGCCCATAGGCTGCTCTGTCAGGTACTTCTCCAGCACACTTGTGAGTATTTGTACAATTACATTACAGATTATTAAATTGCACCCTATTGTGATAAAAACAATCACCCCCAAGTACGTGTATGTAAAGCAATTATAGGTAATTAAAATTTAAGAGCATATGTGACCAGTAGATAATTAAAATCACTGTTGCTAGCTTAAAGAAATCTACCACACCCTCACCTTGAGGAGGACGATGCTGCCAGTTCAGGGTTGGCAAGACATTGGACAAATGAGAGTTCTCCCCAGCTGTTCTGTCTACTGTGGGTCAAGTCTAAGCACTGTCAACCTAGTCTTGTTTGTTCTTAAGAGGTGGTATAGTGGCTGTGGGCAGTGGCTCATGCCTGTAATCCCAGCACTTCGGGAGGCCGAGGCAGGTGGATCACCTGAGGTCAGGAGTTTGAGACCAGCCTGGCCGACATGGCAAAACCCTGTCTCTACTAAAAATACAAAAAAGCCAGGCATGGTGATGAGCACCTGTAATCCCAGATTCTTGGGAGGCTGAGGCAGGAGAATCACTTGAACCTGGGAGGTAGAGGTTGCAGTGAACTGAGATGGTGCCATTGCACTCCAGGCTGGGCAACAAGAGCGAGACCAAAAAACAGAAGTGGTATGGTATGTATGGGGGTTACAACTCACATTGTTGAGATTACGGGTTTAGTATTCCCTACCTGAAGTGGTTGGGACCAGAAGTGATTTGGATTTCAGAGTTTGGAATATTTGTATATGCTTACTAGGTAAGATCCCAAGTAGGAAAATCTGAAATATTCCCATGAATATTTCTTTTAAGTCTTATTTTGGCATTCAAAGAATTTCAGCAGTTGAGCATTTTGATTTTTTGGATTAGGGATACTCAACCTGTATAACCTAGAGTCTGCATCTCAAATATACTTTAAGGTAGGAAGGCAGCCATTGAAAAATGCAGACCCAGGGACAGTGTGCTGTCTGTGTTCCATGTCGCTCAACAGTTGAGCTGCTCATTTTTTACTGGCTTAATATTCTGGTATGATGCCTTGAAATCAGAAAGCATAATAGTCCAACCCAGAAGTTACTGTAACTCTCTATGGTTAACATCTGTATGGCATAATGAGAAACACTCTCAGATCTTCTGCAGTGTTCACATGTTCAGCTTTGTATCTTCTCCGATTATTTTTCGTGTGCGCTTTCTCTAAGGTTCACTGTAGGCAGCTTCTCCCCCCAGCTCCAAGGCCTAGCACCTTGATTACTCCTAGTGCATTCTCTGGAAGCCTGGCCCTGGCCTTTCTGAAAGCTGTTTCTTTTTCTTTCTTTCTTTCTTTTTTTTTTTTCTTTTTTGAGATGGGGTTTCACTCTCGTTGCCCAGGCTGCAGTGCAATGGCATGATCTCTGCTCACTGCAACTTCTGCCTCCCAGGTTCAAGTGGTTCTCCTGTCTCAGCCTCCTGAGTAACTGGCATTACAGGCGCCCGCCACTACGTTGGGCTAATTTGTTGTGTTTTTAGTAGAGATGGAGTTTCACCACATTGGCCAGACTGGTCTTGAGCTCCTGACCTCAGGTGATCCACTGGCCTCAGACTCTCAAAGTGCTGGGATTATAGGTGTGAGCCACCACACCTGGCCCTGAAAGCTGTTTAAGGCTCACCTCTTCATCTGGAAGAAGTCACTGGTAGGAGGGGAGAAGGCCCCAAATGAAGGTTGCATCTATTTGCTGCATTTTTCCTAAGAGCTTTTTCTTATTTCCCTTCCTCTCAGAGGGGATCAACTCTTCAGATCATGACAGGCTCCAGGGAACCTAGGAAACCAGGGGAGGATGGAGGAGTAAGAGCTAAGTTACCAGTTGCTGGCTTGCTGTAGGGGTCACCCTGTATGCCCTCCAGGGTGGCCTCCCCCTCATTTCTTCCTACCTTCCTGCCTCCACTTGTATACTTTCTCCCTGTTCCTCTCTTACTGGCTTTGAAGAGCTAGCCTTAAGAGCCAGTAGAGGGCTTTGGAAGGACACTTGCAGGGTGTGTTGTGTGTGATGCACAGGAAGTGTGAGTGGAGATATTTTAATTTGGGCACAGGTGTGTAGCTTGGAGCAACATTGGCTCCCTCTGGTTCAATTCTGATGAAACAGAGCAGTGGGTTTGTGCTGAAATGTGTCTGCAGTTTCAGTAAGGGAAAGAATGGGTTCAGGGCTGGTGATCATTCAGTGGTACTGTGTCATTTGTATGGGTCCTTCCCTGTGGTTCTGAAGAATAAATTAGTATCTTGGTCATTTGAAAAAGTAATTTTAGCTCGTAGACTTCCTGCCACACTTGAGTAACTTTTGGAATGTATAATATTTTTACCCAAATCCCATTAAATGTTAGGCGCTCTTTCTATATTCCCTTTACTGTCCCTTTACTGATTAGTGAAATATTTATGTGAACCCAGAAGGCTGATTTATTTATTTTATTGTCTTTTTCAATAACTTGCTTCTCCCTAGTGCTGGGTGCTTTCTGAGGCCCAGGCAACCGTCATGATTTCTTTGGTGATAATCTTCTGCCCTCCCCTGGCCTGCATCCTCAGGGGATCACTTGGAGCTTTCTTAGCTTTAAGGAAGCCTCTAGCTGTTCTGCCCCCTGGGTGGGTGGTAATAAATCCAAACAAAATGCCCCCATCAAGGGAGAGTGTAACTCATTTTAGGGCATATGGCACATTAGTGGCTAAGACTCAGCATCCCAGGGACAGCCATAGAAGGGATGTAGAAGTAAAATGCCACATTCCACGTTGGACTTGGTCTTGGTCTGGATGCCTGTTTCTTGTCCTACGTCTGAGGGTTTAGTACATGATTAATTTGCTGGCCAAGGTGCTCCAGACATTCTTAAGTACCTGCCTCTGTCTGGAAAAGAAATCAGGCAGGGGCTGATGAGAATGGTCTCTGATATGTTGCTCTGGAAATTCTTTTGACCCAAGTCTTAAAGTCATAGTGGTAAAAGATTGACTAGAAGAGACCCTCTGAGCGGAAAGACATCCTACACACAATGCTCGTTTTCTTCTTCCCCTATTGCCGGTATAAAGCAGTTGCACTTCTTGCTGGCAGATTTGCCCTTGCTAAGTCTGTGCTTAGGTTGCTGTCCATGATTAAATTCTTGCTGCCTGCAAGCACAGATCCCAGGTGTTGTTTTAAGGTTCAGGGGAAAACAGGTTTCTGTAATCTCTCCGGTTGTAAGGGTAACTGGCTTTATTTGTTTGTAATGGACACGTGTCTGGCTGTGTGTGTGTTTGTGTGGAGTACCTTTCTTTTATTCATTAGGCATCTATTGAATGATAAGGTTTGTAAAAAAGCCATTTTCTTTAGCAAGTAGCTTGGGTTTTTTTTTTTTTAGGCATTATTTTTTATGTGTTGATTTGGAATAAAAAGCACACACAACTTGAAATGCAGTAAAAGACTAATGAGAAACAAAGCCATGAACTCATCAGTGTCTCAAATCCACTAAATTAGAGCCCCTAAAGAATCACAGTAACTCATCAGTGTATGGAGCAGCAGAACCGATTATTGCCTGCTTTGGGTCTGACTTTGTAGCAACATGGCTCAATCAGCAGAATAATGCAGAGAAAAAATGTTAAGAATAGATGCTTTTTTAACGCAGTTCTCAACCTCAGGCTGCACATCAGAAATCACCTAGGTAGCTCTTAATTAGCATACATGCCCCAGGTCTACTGAATCAGAATTCCCAAGGGGGTGAGAAGTGGTCTATGTGGCTTTTCTTCCCTCCACCCTCCAGAGCTCTTCAGATGCTTCTGATGTGCAGCTGGGATTGAGAACCACTTTTTTTGTGTGTCCTAGGTGTCTGTGGTAGAAGTGGAGATCCGGTGAGATTGATTCTGGATGGGAGTCTTATGTCTTGAAAATGATGACATCAAAACCATATAAAATCTTATAGATGCAAATGTTGTTTAGCCTGCTTTAAGACTTATATCAAGTAATCATATACTTTTACACTTTGGAGAATTTTTACTTATTCCATACTAAAGATGTCATAGCCACTCATTTTTTAAACGATGAGTTTAAATATTTCCCATCTGGAAAGCTCTTTCCTTAAAAAGGTTTATTACTGCTTATCTGTCTCCTCTGGAAGCAGGGAGAGAAAATCATTAACATAGTAATAGTGTCTGACTTCTCTGTCCTATGGTTTGGGCCTTGTTTCTTTAATAGCCATAATGTGTCCTGATTTATGAAACTTACCTGGGAAACCTTAATTCTCCCATAAAAATACCTGTAACATAATCAGGATACTTGGATGGGTAAATTTCATTTGTGTATGTAATTAACTTTCTCAGGAAGTAAAATCTAAAATGACTCTTAAATATTGAATGTGATTTTATAAGATGGCTCCTTGAAATGCCCCTTTCCCCCTTTGTCCTTTACCTGTTTGTTTTTTGTTTGCTTGTTCTTTTACCTTAAAATCGCTTGGGGGAACTTGAAAACAAAATAAAACAACCACTGCTCAGGCCTTAACTGGAATAATTAAGGCAAATATCTGGAAGTGGAGTGCAGACATTTTTGTACGGTAGGTGATTCTAATTCTGAAAAAGGATTGCAAGCCGCTGTGTTAAGTGTGGCTTGGTGATGTGCTTCTCTACTAGCCCTTCCTCCTTCTTCCTCACGCTTTGCTAACATTGCCTTCAGCTGTGTACCTGGTATGGTCCTTAGGAGAGCTAATCATTTCACTTCTGCAGGTGATTTTAAAAGGCCCACTTGTTAGAATGGAACACAGTAGATTCCTCTATTTGAACTTTGCTTTTAATAAATGATGACACTGTGTGCTTATTTAGTGTTCTTTTGGGGTAGCTCAGATCTCCTTAAAAGCCTTATTAATCCCCTCAGTGTTTCCCGAGAGTCAGGTAAGGGTTTCCTTGTTATTAAATCTAATACCCTGAAATTGCTGGGCTCTGTTATCTTGTTTTCAGTTGTTCTCATCTCGAATGCTCTCACTGTGGGGTTGGACAGTTTCCCAGAGTGCCTTTCTGGTAACCGAGCATTAAGATTCACCATCTAGCTTTTCTTAGCCGGAAGGTAAGTCTTGCAAGAACTTCAGAAAGGTGTTCTTTGTAGTCTTTAGTGAAGAGACCTACTTGATGGGCAGCTAGTAGCTGAGCCTAGGTATTCTGAGAGGAAGGATGTTGAGTTAGTGTGAAAGTGTGCATAAACACTGGAATGATCCAACCAGAACTGATGATTCGAGAGGACAATGTGTGCCACCAAGATGTGTGTCTGGCTGATGTTTAAATTGCATCAAATTAAAGGTTATTTCTCATTTTCCATTGTGGTGTCAGCAAAGGGCAGAATTTGTGTCATTTTCAGTAGCTTTGAGCTTCTGCAACTGTCACTCTCCCTGAGGGTCTCTAGAGATAGAAACTTACGTTCCGAAGAGGCTAGAAACCTCTCTGTTGGATGACTTCTTTGGAGAATTATTATCCCAGATCCTCTGAACCCTACTCAGCTTCATTTAGTACTTTTCTTTCTTTCTTTTTTTTGGGACAGAGTCTCGCTTTATTGCCTAGGCTGGAGTGCAGTGGTACGATCTTGGCTCACTGCAACCTCCACCTCCCAGGTTCAAGCAATTCCCTGCCTCAGCCTCCCCAGGTAGCTGGAATTACAGGCACCTACCACCACGCCTGGCTAATTTTTGTATTTTTAGTAGAGATGGGGTTTCACCATCTTTGCCAGGCTGGTCTTAAACTCCTGACCTCGTGATCCACCTGCCTTGATCTCACAAAGTGTTGGGATTAAAGGCGTGAGCCACCACCCTGGCCTTTTTTTTTCTTTTTTAAAATCTAGAGTAGGAAAAACTTCCTATTAATGCCTGTCTGTCATACTACTAGGGCAGAAGTTATTGGGGGTGGGTGAGTAGAGGGATTGCAGCAAGTACCATGTACCTTTTCTTGTATGAAAGTGCTCCACAAAGAATGAGCCATGGGAATGTTTTAATCTCTAGTCATTTTATAAAAGTTTAGTTCTTCAGGTGGTTTCTTAGTCTTTCTTTCCTCTGAGCGTTGTATTGTGTTAGGCATGAGGAGGGGAACAAAGGTGTGCAAGATGAAGCCCCTGCTGTGTGGTTGTGGGAATAACTCTAGCACGTGCTGATCAAGGCAGCATGTCATAAGATGCAAGAGGGACAGACCCCAAGTGGTGTGGGGATTCAAAGGAGAGAGGAATCACCTTTGACTTGTCCTTTACCACTTGGATTCTAGTGTTCTTGGTATATCTCTTGTGAAGTAGAAACCAAAGTACAGGGCATTCAAATACTATTTATCACTGGGCACGGTTATGGAGGTAACTTGTCAACAGTCCCCCCCCCCCGCCCCAATTTTATTCTCCAGAAATTTTTGTCTCTACTGTCTCCTTGTAAACTCTTTTGCCATCCCCAATATTGTAGAAGCCAATCTCCTATCCAGACAAACAAACTGAACTTTTTTGGTGGAGATTGGTGGTGAGCCTGTTACGAGGGATGGAACTGAATTATAAAAGGGTCCAAATCCCGTGAACCTTCAAGGTGTTAGGTATTTGTCTGAATGTTTTAAATTGGAAGAGATTCCTTTGCAGCCTATGGGAACCTCGGTGTGCAAGGTGTTTTCCCTTGAAGCTTTGCTTCTTACCTGGATATTTTGTGAAGGCCACTCCTCAGGCAGCCCTTGTCATTTTGCTGAATGTCAGCAAACATTTATTGTCACTGCTCTGATGTCAGGGAGGAAGGTGATGATTTTACTTTGTAGCAAAATAGCCCCTGACATTTTGGTAGCACTACATTTAAAGGTCACTACCCTCTCTGTCCTTCTCTTGGCCTTCTCTGTCCTCACTGTCATCTTTATAACCTGTCCCTTCTGAAAGTTGTTTCTGAAAAACATTGAAGCTGTGTTTTAAAGTGATTGGATTCAGTTAAGTCTGAAGGTGCTAGGGTTGATGGTGAGCTTAAGATGGTCACCTTTTTCCTTCAGAGGAAGTTCATGGTTTCTGGCTCTTGGAAGAAAGCGGTTGTGAGTGTGTATGTGTGTGTTACAAAGGGAGTGTTTTTGGCTTGAACTGTGTATGGCTATGAGGCTTGGGTTATTTCACAGTTTGAGCATATTGTAATTCTGAGTACTTTCCTATTGAAATTGGCCAAGGTAATCGTGGTTGTTGTAGTAGTATTATCTACTGGTGACATCATATTCTGTTTCCCAGGCCTTCCACCTGTATTTTATCGACTGGTATATAAATTGCACATAGATACAAATATTTTTCAAATGTGTAATGATGCTAGTTCTAATGAAGAACCTAGAGTTGCTGTAAAAATCTCTTTTAAATTAAGTTTGTATGTGGTGATTTTTAATGATAGTAGATTATAATATATCTTTCATGATGATGATTAAGTTGTAAGTTTAGTCAAACATCTGTTTATTTAGCAAAGTCATCATGAATATTCCCTTTGCAATTAACACAGATTTAGGGAAGATCTATATTTATAATTAATAGATATTGAAGGTGTGCTAAATATATTTAGGCTCCTGTTTTTTTTTGTTTGTTTGTTTTGTTTTTTGTTTTCCTGTTTCTTCAACATTCTTTTCATTCATTTTGTCCTTGTCAACTTAGGGACCACCCAGATGACCTGCTTATGTTTACTTCCCTTTGAGCATATACACTGTGATTGTTTATTTAAAAAAGCAAGGTACTTTATGATGAAATACTTACTTGCTAAGTGAGTCACAGTTTTTATTCTTGTACATCCATACAAGAATCCAACGTCACCAAGGTTGAAGTCGTTGCATGTACAGTGGGCGGAAGTAAATGCTGTTGCCTGATTGGGCACTTATTCCTATGTTTCTTGGCCTCTTCTGTATGAGAGACGTTTTGAACTGGGCTGTCATTACCTGATGTTATGCTCATTTCTCTTTAGCCGCCCTATGCTTTTCTCAAATGATATCACCTGTATGTGATCATATTTTTCTTTTTTGTGTGTCAAGAAGATAATGTACTTGCTAAAGTCCCTTGTCAGATGATAACCTTTAATCTTGGTCCTTTTGCCCTAAATGCAGAAATAGCAGTATAAAAAGGGAAATGATTTTGGAGGAGTGCAAATAAATAGTGGGAAGGAGTTTAGAGATACAATAAATACTCCTGTTTGTAAAGATATATCCACAACTCCCCTGAATAAACAGATTGTTGCTTGGAGCAAACTCTAAGACGACCATGACTGCAACTGATTATTCTAAGGATTGTCTCACTTGCATTTTGCGAATTATGTAATCCCTGAGCAAGGTTTTCTTTTTAAAACTTCCCTGCCGGGCGCTGTGGCTCACGCCTGTAATCCTAGCACTTTGGGAGGCTGAGGTGGGTGGATCACCTGAGGTCAGGAGTTCAATACCAGCCTGGCCATCATGGTGAAACCCCACCTTAAAAAACCAACCAACCAACCAACCAAACAAAAAAAACTTCTCATAAACTGATAGGAAGTTTAATTCCAGGACCCTTAACTATGAATACCCTGAATTCTGTAAACATCCTTGGTAAGTAGAAAGATGCTCATAGGAAGAGATACAGTTATGCATTGCCCAATGTTGGGATAAGTTCTTGAGAAATGGGTCATTAGGTGATTTCAACACACAAGCATCGTAGTGCATACTCACACAAACCTAGGTAGTATAGCTTACTACACACCTAGGCAAGATGGTGTGGCCTGTTGCTCCAGGCTATAAACCTGTACAGCGTGTTGCAGTGCTGAGTACTATAGGCAGTTGTAGCACAGTGGTATTTGTTTATCTAAACATAGAAAAGGTACAGTAAATTTTATGAAATAACCACTGTATAAGTAGTCCATTATTGACTGAAATGTCATTATCTAATGCATGACTACTCAACTGTGTGACAACTGGGAAAAGGATGGAAACAATGAAACTTGATTCAGATTTTTTTGTTTTTTGTTTTTTAGACAGCTTTAATAATCTTGCTGTTTCTTATTTTCAGAATTCTACTACCTGAGTTACCAGAATCTTCCCTGATTAAAATGCCTACCATAGCATGCCGTCAGTGACTAATGATGATAGAGAGACATCTTTTTAGCACAAGGGGAAAGTGAGATCAGATTAGGTACATTTGACTTTGTGTGAGGTTGTGATTGGTACAAGCTTCTTGCCCTTTTTCTAAGGGCTGCCACAAAGTTACTTCAAAGTGATTTTATCTTCTTTTCATCACTGAGTGGCTCTATCATAGACTTAGTAAGTTTGTGAACCCATTTCCCTGAACCCATTCCTCCAAAACCTCATATGGTCTGAGTAAACACTGACTCTAAGCAGTAGTCCTGGGTGGCCTGGGCCATTTAAAGGTCTGTATGTAGGTAGCAATCACACCAAGGCATCTCCAGCAGAGGCCCTAACTTCAGCTGCCCTCTGCTGGTTGCTTACACTGCTTATTCTGATGTTTAGAAAGCTTCGAGGCCATTTTGAGGTAGTCAGCTCCTTTATCTGCTGAGGAAGCTGTGACCTGTGCGTGTCATAGTTCAGATTTTTGGCAACACGGAACACTGATACACACAGGACACATACAGATGTGACTTGTGTGTGTCAGTGTTGTGTGTTGCCTATAAGCACCTGTGGGAAAACAGTAGGGAGTACCTGGCCACTGTGGGGAATTGTACATCTTAGAACTCCCTTTTTACTTTATTTCATAGCCTAGTCTCTGCCTGCCATTATGATACATTGTAATTTTAGAAGTTCTTTTAAAAAATAGATAGCTTTGACTGTAATCACTGTCTTATAGCAACAGGCAGAAGTCTTAATTCTTTTACAAAAGCAAGCTTGACGATTTCATTCTGCTTTCTTGCCAGCTACACCAGCATTTTGAACCCTAGCTCATGTGTCCTTACATTCATTTCCATAACAACTGTTGTTGAGCCTCAAACTCCAGGGATTATGATTTGAGGTGGGAGTGAATAGCAGGAACCAATGAATGCTTAAGTGAGAAATCCGTTAGTAATGTCACAGACTCATCAGAGGAGGGCATTAGAGAAGGAAAGGAAGAATGGAAACGCCACAGACGTCCTGCTGGTACAGTGAAAATGTCCCTCTTTTCCAATTTTCTGTGCCTGATTTCATTGGGAGATATTTTGATTGGTTTTATGTGGGTGGCCTTTTCTTACTAATTTCTTTCTTCCTATGAACATTCATCTTTTGAGTATGGTGGTGTCTTAGACAAGAAAACTGATGTCTGGCCTTTGTAGGTATAAATACCTATTTATACCTCCTTATGTGGTACCTAGTCTCTGGTCCCCTTCAGTCCATAGCACTGACTGGCCACTTTGAGCATATGGTAATGAGCTTCAGATGTGGCTAAGTAAGGTTGCTAGCATTCAATCTTAGCCATTTAAGTAGGCAGCCTATGCTAGTAATGTTTGTATTCAGTATAACTTGGAGGCAAGGTGTTCTTTACTAGCACCTTTTAGTTTTGTGTTTGTTGTTGTTACTAATTTTTTTAAAAACTTACATTGGGAATAATTGAGAATAAATGCCTTTGCATTCAGCATGCATGAGATGTTGTTTGCTTGTGTATGGGGAGGTTGTTGCTTGGGTGGCAGGGCTAGAATTTGTATATAGAAATGAAAGAAAAATGTGATTTGCAGGGCTACTTTCCAGGTCAACCAAGTTCTTCAAAGTGACAAACATCTCTGTTCCTTTGAAAATTATAGAGATGCTGGTGTGCCCTATCATTAAATGAATTGTCAAAGGCCCTGGATTCTGTGGTTTGTATATAAATAGCACAAGTGGCTGTGGAAAGAACTCTGTTGAGTGTAGGATTGTCTATGCAATTCCTGCCCTCGTCTCTCTGAGGAATCATGGACTCAGACTACTTCCTGCTTCTGCTTTTCACTCGTGGAGATCACCAGCAGTTGCACTAACATGGCAAATTACCATACTACATTGTTTTTATTCAAGGTTCAGATGGTATTACAAGGACCTGGCATTGGGTATTCAGGGACATTTCTGTGAGGATGAGTTCTCTGGATACAAATGGTTTCTCTAGTTACAGTCTTGAAGGGAAATTGGAGTCAGATAATCCAAAAACTTCATGTCCAGCCTGGAAGAGCCTTTAGAAAAAAATTGTTTTTTCTACCGACAGCCATTATCAGCGCCTGGTTGTGACATATTTGACAAGACTGAACATCAGTGCTTTAAGGAAATGACTCTTGCATGTATAGGCCCACAGCATGGTATTTTCTTGTAAGAACTAATTTTTCAGGACATGCTACTATAGTAATTTTAAGCAATGCGTTAGCTAAAGGCAGCTTGTGCCTTTCCGTTGTCAATGTCACCATGTTGTATTGTCACTTACTTGGGTTTTCTCTCCTTCCTTTGCTTTCTATTTGTCTAATATAGGGACAGACTATAGAAGACAACAAGGAAAAGAGGGTTTCTTGATTCTTGTAGGATTAGTGTGTTTGTGTATGACAATGGCTCAAATGTAGTCAGTGTCCACCCTTCCCACCTCTTTTTCTCTGTGTACATATTATTGCTTTGGATCAAGAAACGTCTTGGTTTTTTTCTGTCTTTTATGTTTGGTTACCAACTGGCCAAGTCAGTGTTGACCTTGTTTCTGGCCCAGTGGAAGCACAAACTTGCATGAAAATAGGATATTGAAGTGAGATCACACTCACAGGAATCATTCCGTGTTGTCCTCACTATGCCTGTGATTCTTTGTTTTGCTTGCCTGGCCTTGTCGCCTATATCTTCCTCTTGACAGCTTGTTTCCTGCCTTTTGATTCCACACAAACGATGATACCATAATATGCTTACTCAGACTGGGTCTTTCACCTTTTCCTAGGATGCTTATGTGCAAGGTACTGTCCTTTCAGAACATGCTCGTCCCCCTTTGGGTTCTGGATTGGAATTGCATTAATCAGGTGTGTGTGTGCTGGCAGTTGCGTGTCTGAGTTGGTAGCCATGAAGTCTGATTGTCTGAATCAGAATTGCATCGTCAATCCGATGTAATTTTGAAATCAAGATACCTTAATAGTATGAGTGAGAATTAGGCTAAATATATGGTGGGAGTAAGAAAGAGATGAAATATTTCTTCTTCCCCTAAAGGAATTTATACCCTTACTGAGCAATAAGCTTAAACACACAAAATGTTTTTAAAAGTAAGAAGAAAATATGCTTTAGAAGTCACTCCTACTTCAGTAGAAAGTAAACAAAACTACACGAATTGGTCTGTTAGAAATTGCTATAATTGTTAAGAGGCAGGAGAAAGTGTTTCAGGATGCGGTGGAACAGGATGCTTCATTAGAAGAAATGGCATTCAAGCAGGTCTTGAAGCGTAGCTGAATGAAAGGTACAGTATGTGGATGCTGGAAGTAAACAGTTTTTTTTAGACCAGTAGCCCCCAAACTTTGAGTATAGAAGCTTTATTGAGTACAGAGAAGCTTTAAAAAAACAATGCCCAAGAAGGTCTCGATCTCTTGACCTCGTGATCCACCTGCCTCGGCCTCTCAAAGTGCTGGGATTATAGGCGTGAGCCACTGCAGCCTGGGTAACAAGAGCGAAACTCTGTCTCAAAAAAAAAAAAGCAAAAAACAAACAATGCCCAAAATCAAGATTCCTGCTGTGCGCCGCACCCCCGCAACCCCCTGCTCCATGAAGTCAGAATATCTGTGTAGGACGTGCAGACATGGGTATATTAATATATATATTTTTTTCCTCTCTTTTTTTTTGAGACGGCTCACTCTGTCACCCAGGTGGTACAGTCATGGCTCACTGCAGCCTCAAACTCCTGAGCTCAGGTGATCCTTCTGCCTCAGCCTCCTAACTAGCTGGGATTATAGGCATAAGCCACCACACCCAGCAATTTTTTGTAGAGATGGGGGGTCTCACCATGTTGCCCAGGCTGGTCTTGAACTCCTGGGCTCAAGCAATCCTCCTGCCTTGGCCTCCCAAAGTGGGATATTTTTCTAAAAGCTTTCTAACTCAGATATACTTCTAGTCTTAGGAAGACAGCCCTAGAAGGTAGCTTGAATCCAAAATGGAACAGTCTTGAAAGCCATCTATCCTAAGGGTAGCTTTGGCTTCATTCTGTGGGCTAAGTCATTAAAGGCTTTTGAGCAGGGATTTGATGTGATTACAGTTATGTGAGGAATATTAAACTGTGGTGAAGAGGTTGTGTTGGTGGTGTCAATAATGAGGTACAGAGAGGCTTAATTTGGCAGTGTACATGAATAGGAAGGAAAGGATACAAGAACATTCACACCGGGAAGAGTCAACAAGGTTTGTTGATTGCTGAAATTTGGAAGTGGATGGTTAAGTTGTAGATTAGTGGATGTGAATTTATCAATAGAAATGTAAAGTTTTAATCCAGGAGGGCAGGAATTTAATTAATAAACTGGGTGGAGCTGGTATAGGAGACTTTTGGTAACCACAAGGAGTTCAGCTTCAAGAGTTGGAGGTATAGCCTCCAGCTGGGAACCTACAAACAAGAAGTTGAAGCTGGGTGTGGTGGCTTAAGCCTGCAATCCCAACACTTTAGAAGGCCAAGGTGGGAGGATTGGTTGAGGCCAGGAATTCTAGACCAACTTGGGCAACATAGTGAGACCCCATTTCCACACACACAGACTTCAGGCTTGGTAGCATGTGCCTTTAGTCCCACCTAGTTGGAAGCCTGAGGTGGGAGGGTCATTTGAGCCCAGGAGTGAAGCCTGCAGTGAGCCATAATCATCCTACTGCACTCTAGTCTGGGTGACAGAAAGAGACCCTGTCTCAAAAAAAAAAAAAAAAAAGAGTAAGTGAAGTTTAAGCTAAACAAAGTTTTATATAGCAACAATTTTGATTTGGCTATGTAAAGATTTATTGTTCATTCAGTAATGGGTTGCACGGACTGCAGATGGGTCATAACATAAGTATTCAGAAGGGATGAGGGTTTAGTTGGAGGATTTGTAGGCCCTTGTTGTGCTGGTTCTCATGAGTGGAAAGTTTCAGAGCAGGGCCACTGGTGGGAGTGCTGAGGAAGGTTAAGATAATGTAGGTCCACAGTCTCTTGTCACAAATGCTTAGGAATTGAATTCAGAAGTTTATGAATTTTAGAAAGGTTATATGTTACATGTGTTGTATGTTAATTACATACTACCCTCAGTGGAGTTGTGGGTAACAACCCCATAATTAAACACATTAAGATTTATACAGTGAAACATAATGAATACAGGTTGAATATCCCTTATCTGAAATGCTTGGGATCAGAAGTGTTTAGGATTTTTTTGGATTTTGTAATATTTGCATTATATTTCCTGGTTCAGCATCCCTAATCCAAAAATCTTAAATGTTTAAATGAGCATTTCCTTTGTGTGTCATGTCCATGCCCAAAATGTTTCAGATTTTAGATCATTTTAGATTTCAGATTTTTGAATTAAGGATATTCAACTTGAATTCACACTAACTGGGATAAGGACTTTAAAGTGTCCTCACATCTGTTTTGCAGCAAATAATTTCAGGTTATGTTAAGTTTTACCACTAAATGTCTTATAAAAATAAATCATAAGGATGAGTTTATACTAGTCTGTTTGGACTAGCGTAAAATCTTTCGCACGTTCTTCCCTTCCCTTATACCTGGTCTTCACTCTGGGATGTATGTAATGATAGTATCTTGTCTGTTTTGGTGGTAGAATTGTTTTGGTTTCCTAATGGCTCTGAAGAGGTAGAATATACTTTATTGATGTTACTGAGGTGGATCTAGAAAATTAGTATAAGCAAACATCTCTGTTTTAAGTGTTGGTGTTTTGTTTCCATGGTAGGGTGTCTGTGTGGAGGGGGTGGGTGGGTGTTGAAATCCATTCGGTTTCAGTCTTCCTCCTCTTGTTGAAAGGTGTAAAAGCCTAGCTATACTGCAGGTTGTGGATGACTAGACTTGATTCAAAAGAAGCATTCTTAGCATTGCTAGAGGGCTTTTGCAAATTTTGGTTTGTCTCTGATACTTGAGTTGTTTGATATTGTAGCCCATGAATTAGGATAGTGTAGTTTCAACAGCTGAGTCCTGGCTTTTTCCATGGTGGAGTGGTATGCATTGTTTAGAATGTCAGGTGAGCAGTGGCTTTTCTGCCTGTGCATTGCCCACATAGCAGATTCTCTGGTTTTATACTACACAGATGAATTGAGCCATGGTTTAGATTAGGGAAGGTTTTTTGAGACAGAAAAGCTTACCAGTTAAAAAAGGAAGTTGGCTAGAGAGAGTCTTAGGTTATGGCCTTCATCTGGCCTAGGGACATTCCTTCTAGAGAGACAGGCCTCATTGTCCTCATTTGTTTGAAAGATAGTGATGTGGGGTTCTGTGTGACTCATAGCAACCTCCCTGTTACAGCGAATCTGTGGGCTGGCAGGGTTTGGAAAATAAGGAGAAGCCTTGCAGTTTTGTAAGATTGTTGTTGTGAACAAATGACCCTGTTGCATTCCCTGGTTACTCAGCCCCCTGGACACTGGCCTAGTCATGGGCAATTGGCTGTCCAAATAGCGTGGACTGGTCTGCAGCCCGAGCTCTTAGTGAGGATGAGGCACAACGCTTCCCCAGCTGACTGCTCGCAGGAGCATTACCCGGTGTGCAGCTGTTGCCTGAATTCCAAGTAGCATCCGAGTGTAAGGCTGGCGTGCTTGCCTCTTCCCATCGTTTTTCCTTGCTGCTCTGTGAATATCTGATCGATGGGGCCAGTTGTTGGCTGGGATCCAGCTGAGCCAGCCATGTTGATAGATGTAGCATTTCTGCCTATCCCCTTCTCATCTTTAACATTTTGTCACATCCTAGGATATTGTCTTCCTAATAGAACTGGAGAGTTTATTCTGGTGAGAATTGTACTTGATGTGCTGGTCTCCATATAAATTATAAGAGTGATTTTTATTTCACTCTCTATGGTATCTTGTGGTTTCTGAAAGTGAGCAGGTGGAAATTTGGAGGGGGTGGGTGTGTTGGTAAATCCTGTGTGGTGAGCTTTGTTTTGGAGCCATCATAACGCTTATGTTCACCAGCAATTCGAAAAAACACATTTATTACATATCTTGTATGCCAGCTATTGGAAATAGAAAGATGAATATGGCCACTTTTCTTTGGAGACCCAGCTAGCCTCTCACTGCTGCACAGACTGCCCATCTGGGCTGCTTGGTTGTTCCATTGGTAGTGCTGGACTTTTAGGCTCTGTTTCCTTTGGTTAAGCAGAAGAGGATTTAAAAAGTATATGGCAGGGGCCAGGATACTTGATTTTCTATAAAAGGCCAAATGATAAATATGTAAGCAAATATCAAGATTTATGGACCATGGACTCTTTGTCACAAGTAATCAACTCTGCCATTGTAGCTGAAATCAGCCGTGTACGCTAACTGCCTGAATGCATGGGTATGGCTGTGTTTCAATGAAACTTTATTTTCAAATACTGAAATCTGAATTTCATAAAGTTTTCACATCTCCAAATATTGTTCTTTTGATTTTCTTTCAAACCACTACAAAGTGTAAAAACCATTTTCAGCTTATAGGCCGCACAGAAAGGCCAGATTATGTTTACTGACCCCTGGTATAACGCCTTTGTTGAGCATTGGCCTTTATACCAACTCTGCCTCCTTTTCTTCCATCATTGTCTAAGGAATATCTGCTTGAAGACGGCTGGCGTCGCATTGATCAGGTACTGTTTTCCTGAACTCTGGTTTGTGTGGTTTGGCAGCACGGAGATAAACATGATATTGACCCAGTGATCTTAACTCACTCCCCGTTTTTTAGGGACAAATAGTGTCCCCCTTCAGAGCTGCAGAATGCTAAAAATTCAGTGCTTGCTCTTGGATAACGAATTTCTGTCAAGTGTCTTGTTGGACTCAGAGTTTGATGTACAAGAGACTGGTTTCAGGCAGAGGTGTTTTAAATTCTTACTGGAGTAGTTTATGCTTTGGAGGCATGATGTAAATAGAAATTTTTACCAACAGTGACAATGATAATAGGAAATAGTGTACTTTTATGTCTTGAAAGGCAGAGACAGTGCAGAATAGGCCTGTTGGAACCTTGGACACTAGGAGCCAGATGTTGCTTGTAGGTGTGTTTGGCATGAAAATTGAGATATTGATTTTTTTTTAACTTTTTTTAATTGAAAAAGCCTTTCCTCTTCTCCTGCCACCAAAGATGAAACACCAGTCCCCAATCAGATCCTTGCTTCTTCTGTTCTTGTTGGTTACATAACAGAACTGAGACCAAGGTAAGCAAAAGAGGCTCCTAGGGTGCCTAGGTGTGTAGTGTACCTTTCATTTCTGATAAATCTTTTGATATTTTGGCAGGAAATCCAGAATGTGTGAACAAAGTAAGGTAAAGCAGTCTGGTGGTGTGGATTTTCCTGCCTCCTTTATTGTGTTCATTAGAGCACTGTCTATTATTTCCTGCTTTCTTTGGGCTCTGAAGAATATTTTTAGCACTGAAATGTGTCTTTACTCCTGAACCCTGCCCAGCTCATACAATTTTGTAACAACTGATTACTGCTAAAATGGCTACTTCCCATTGTCAATACTACACCCATCCAGATCACAGTGAGGAAGTAAGATTTTGATGCCTGAAGAACCAAAATAGATCCCTTCCCACAAATTAGCTTCCACTAGTCTCCTTGAACACCCAGAGGCTTTTTATTAGTATTTTATTCACATTTAGCCCAAAGTAGATTATCAATTAGAAGTGAATTGGAACTAGCATCCTGATAGCAAAATAGGAAGCAGAGAAAGATAAAGCAGATATTAGACTCTCTGAATGTGATGTGTCATTTTGTGTCATAGTATTTTCTATTTAGAGAATAGGAAATGATTTCTCTGTTGGAATTGTATAGATTATCTTCTTGAGTAAAAATAGGGCTTAGATTGAGGAAGTCAGATAGAATAAAATAATTTTTCTTTCTTAAAGTGGGCCATCATGCTTTGAGAGATCCTATTCTGCCTCTCTGATTGGATGTTTTGTTGCTTCTCACTATAGCATCAGTATCCTGCCGGAACCAAATTTCCTATAGGCTTTATGCATCCACTAAGGGTAAGTCATGTTGCAGTAACAAAAGCTCAGTGGCTTTATAACACTAGAGGTTTATTTCTCACTCTTATGTCCATCATAGATAGGCTGTGGCTCTGCTTCGCGTTTCCTTAACTTTGGGATCCAGGTTAACAGATCGTTTGTTATATGGCATTTTACCCTTACCACAGTGGAGGAAAAGAGAGATCTGGCAATCAAGGGCTGACTCACTGTGATTTCACTGGCCACTCCCAAATCCACTAGGCCAGGGAAGAGCTGATGGTTCTTTCCAAGAGAAGGGTACTGAAGGTCACATGGCCAAGACCAGCAGTGAGTTGGGAGGTTGTTATTCTGTCAGAGAAGGACAGACGAAATTTTGAAATAATACCACAGACTTGATGGTTGGCCAGATGTATTTAGTCTCAACTGGGGAACCATATTCTTTTGGAGCACTGGGCGGTTTAGAAAACTGCTTTTGGCTTGCAGATATTTCACTGGTCTGATAGTAATCAGCATTAAAAGCCTAACAGAGTATAGTATTCAAGTTGTGAGTCTTATTTTCATGTTTCCAAAAGCCTTATTTCTTTTAGAACTAAATGAATTCCTTTGGGTGCATGGGCTTTTTCTAATTTGAATGGCTCTACCTAGTTCAGGGTCCAGGTTATAGGGTGGTCTCTGCAACGTGCAGAAACATTTGGCACGTGATCTTCCACCTATCACCAATTAGAATTTTGGGCAAATGATGCCAAGAAGTATATAACTGGTATCTGCTTCCTGTTGCCCGAAACACCTGAGTAGATTCATGCTAACTCTTCGCCGTATCATTACTTACCTGTTGGGTAGCAAGGAGCCCAAAAGGAGAGTGACATCATGTTCTTCGATAGCTAATGGAGTGGCAACTAACTGCCCCTACCTCTGTGCAGTTGTAGTGTGAGGCATCTGATTAAAGCTGAAATGAGGAATTTCTGTTCAGGAAGGGTTCATTTTTCTTCCTCCTTTCTCACTCTTTGCTGGAGAAGAGCAACATTTGCTGGTTTGATAGGAGCCAAGTGCTGATGCTAAAACCCGGTGTAAAATCGGACCACATCTTTTACCCTTGGCAGCCATACTGAAGACTTGAAAAAGTCAAATCTGTCTTGTTTCAGAGACTTCTCAAAATATAATTCTGCTGATGCTGGGCAGCCATAGGTGCTTTGGCATTGGGGAGTGAAATGTAAAATATCTTGCTGCTGGTGAATGGTAGTATGGATGTGGAGTTTCTTTGTCTGTGCCCTTCAGAATGTGCAGCAGCCGGCTGCAAATGATGGTCTAATTTGATGTGGTGCCTCCGTTTGAAAGCGGAAGCTGCTGGTTTCAGACCGGCTCCCTGTAGGATAATGAATTGTCATGCCTCTGCTGATTATCTAACAAGTTTGTACAACGTGTAACACAAGCTGACAAGACAAACAATTTTATTAATTTAAGCCTGCTGCTAATGGGATTGCAGTGCTATATGAATGTAGGAGTAGTATACACAAATACAAGACTGCTACTCTACAAATACTTGTAGTCTGGGTTTGATAATGGGAAGAGTCTATTAATTTTTTTAAACAATGTTTAGTGTTTCTATTCGTTTTCAATAAAAGAAAGTTCAGTTGAATTTGAATTGAAAAATACTTGTGAATGTTTGGGGATTTATGGAGCTTAAATAAAATGAGCTCGCATTATCAGCCTTTGAAGTGTTAGAGCTGTTAAATGCCAGTGGGCAGTGGATAAACTTTTGGTTGTTATAAACCAATTACACTAGAGGAGCTTTTGTCTTAAATGTGCCTAGAGTTTGGTTGTCAGTTGGGAGAGTGCTAGGGCCTGTGGAGAGATGGATTCTACTTTCAGTTTGCGGCCCTTGATTTGCAGTATTTTAATTTCAAATCATCTTATGTTCTTATAAACTTGATAATTTGAGGTAGTTGAATCTTGAATTGTTCAGTAGGATTGATTAACTATGTTTATGAAAGGAATTTATCATCTAAGATGAATTGGGCTAGTCCAGGTAGATAAGAGAGGGGTTTTCTGTGAATTCTGTATAATCTGATTCTGCGATCTGAGAGATATATGCCCAGCAGGGAAAATGACCTAGTATAAGCACTGGGCGGTTTCAGAACCTGTAAGACTTAACAGATGTTGGGTGATTTCAGCAAGACTGGTTATATTTCAGAGGTGGTAACGGGATTTCTCCTCTGAGGACATTGGATAAGGAGTGTTGCAGGCTCTGGTCACATGTGTAGCTGACCAACATGTAGACGTTTAGAGAGTGCAGGCTATAAACTGTGCCAAGTTAAAGCAGCAGGCAATCAAGAATTTAGGGCACAGGCATTTTAAAAGTTACTTTCTTTGTTTTTTTATTAGACTTAGTAAGTTGAAGTTAGCAAGTGAGTGAGACCCCTGTCATCATGTCTTGGAACCATAGGTGCATTAATTGCTCCCTAGCAATTATGATGTTTCTGCCTATTAGCCCTCCTTTCCTTTCTCCCTGGTACCTCCCTCACAACATCCGCTTCAGTGCAGTACCTTAGGTACCTGAAGTACATAAGGTACCTGTGTGTTGTTTTAAAGCATATAGGGGCACGGGAGTAGGGAGGGACTGGAGCCGAGCTCTGTAACTCTATTTGGTGTTACTGGAAAAAAAAAAAAAATCACAAACTAGAAAGTCATTGCGGGTATGTTTTCCATTTTGTCTTAATTCTTTTCTTTATTTTTTATTATTATACTTTAAGTTCTGGGGTACATGTGCAGAACGTGCAGGCTTGTTACATAGGTATACACATGCCATGGCGGTTTGCCGCATCCATCACCCGTCATGTCATCTACATTAGGTATTTCTCCTAATGCTATCCCTCCCTTAGCTCCCCACCCCCTGCTACCCCCACTACCCCCACTCCCAAACAGGCCCTGGTGTGTAATGATCCCATCCCTGTGTCCATGTGAAGTAGAAGATGTGTTCTAGAATGTAGCACCTCTAGGTCTTCCATTGTCCTTAACTCTGCCTCTTTTTGTATCTTCCTGTATATCCAGAATTTCTTCTTCCCAGCAGCCTCACTGCTTTAGCTATTCCTCTGGGATCATGCCCTCCAAGGCTTATCTTCTGCTAGGATATGTGGCAACATAGAATCTGATCTTCCCCAAATCATGTAGCTGTCCCCAAACAAATTAGATATACAGCTTCTTCATTTCTTAAGAGGTAGAATTGCCAGATGCCACCAGGAATAATTTGCATATTTTGCATAATGACACATATTTTATGTAATTTTCAGGTTCTCTTCCTAATACTAACAAAAATATTATTTGTTTAAATGTAAGTGATATTATTCTGTGTATCTTTCCCACTTTCTGGAAGCTTTTTTTTTTTTTTAATAAAATACTTTTTAAATTGAGGTCAATATCCAGTTATTTGTATACTGTGCTTTGTATGCTGTGTGTTTGTATATTCTGAATAATCTTAAATGTAAATATGTGTACAATTAAATGTATATATCTTTGTGGATACACCAGTGTATCTACCTCCCAAATCAAGACATAGGAATTTGTTTTGTTTTGAGATGGAGTTTCGCTCTTACTGCCCAGGCTGGAGTGCAATGGTGCAATCTCGGCTTATCGCAACCTCCGCCCTCCGAGTTCAAGTGATTCTCCTGCTTCAGCCTCTCGAGTACCTGGGATTACAGGCATGCGCCACCACACCCGGCTAATTTGTTGTATTTTTAGTAGAGACGAGGTTTCTCCATGTTGTTCAGGCTGGTCTCAAACTCCCGACCTCAAGTGATCCTCCCGCCTTGGCCTCCCAAAGTGCTGGGATTACAGGCATGAGCCACTGTGCCCAGCCAAAAATTTTTAGCATCCCAAAAGGTCCCCTTGTGTCCATTCCCAGACAGTATTTTTTACGGCTTAAAATAACCACTATTCCACATCAATTAGTTGTGCCTGTTCTCAAATTTCAGTAAGTACAGCTATACAGTAGACAGCTTTTAGTATCTGGCTTTTTTTCATGAAATGTAATGTCGGTGAGATTTGTGCTGTTATTTGTATCACTAGTGGTTCTTTTCTGGATGGTATTCCACTGTTTGAATAAACTACAGTTTATTCTCTTGTTAATGGTCATTTAGATTGTTTCCAGCCTGGGTCTGTTATGAGAAAGCTGCTAATGAACATTCTTGTGTATGTCTTTTGGTGGATGTGCACATTCGTTTCTTTGTATCTAGGAATGATATTGTTGGGTCATCCGGGAGGTGAATGTTTAGCTTTGGCTAGCACTGCCAAACACTTTTCCAATGTTACTATGTGGAAAGTTGTTCCATATCCATACCAACACTGGTGTTTTTATGGTTTTCGTTTTTGCTATTCAGATTTGTTTATAGTGGCATCTCAATTGGTTTTAATTTACATTTCTCACATGGAGCAACTTTTCATAGGGTTATCAGGCATTCGGATATCTTTTTTGAAATGCCTATTCAGACCTTCTGATGATTTTAATTTTTAGAATTGGGTTGTTCATCCTTTTCTTATTGATTGTTAGGAGCTGTTTGTATATTCTGAAGGTGACTCTTCAGTTGAGTGTTTTGTAAATATCTTCTAATTTGTGGCTTGGCTTTCTACTCTTAATGGCTGGCAATGTTTCTTAAATGTTTCTGAAAACGTTTCCGATATTCTTACATCTTTTTGTTTGAGAAGACATTCGTTTCTTCTCTTCACTTTATTTTTGAAAAGCTTCCCTGCTGTTGATGCTTCTGCCATGCTGGAATATAAGTATCAATATAACTATAAGCAATTGCTATGCTGCAAGATCTTCCTGACTCTCAGGGGAATACCACGTTCCCCTGTAAGGCACCCACCCAGAATTTACTTTGGAGGAAGTTAAATTAATGTTATTCCATAGAAATGATCATAGTTGCCATATTATTGTGAACTTACTAAGCAAAGTCTAAACATTTTTAAACACGTTGTTCATATAAGTCATGAAACAGTATTATTGATTATGTACTGCTAGTACTATCCACATTTGACAAGCAAGGAAATTACAGCTCAGAGGTCTCCTGTGGATAGAATACCAGGCAGTATTGTTGATCTTGCAACATTATGTCCTCATTTCATTCATAGCTGGGGATCTGTTCTTTGCACTTACTTTAGTGAGATTTTACTATATGCAAAGCACATCTGTAGAAAGTCAGAAAAGACACATCCCCTATCCTCATGGAATTCCATGTCCTATCCTGTGAATTGCCTCTGTTAGTTAAAAGGTTAATAGTATATCAGGGGATTTTTGCATATATGACTATGGTTTTTTTGTTATAATGTTTTCATTATAAAATGTCTGATGTATATGGCAACTATGTTGAAATCTTGGTTTGATTTCAGCATTTACTGCTACCTGATCATGTGGTTTTGAGATTTATATTTTTATAGTAGAACCTTGCTAATATTTTAAACTAATATGTAACCCTTTTTGATTTAGTGAAAATTTGACTTAAGAAAAGAAGGAGAGACATTTGTTTGAGATTTTTAAAGTACCAGGCTAGGAATAGTAGCTTATGCCTGTGATCTCAGCACTTTGGGAGGTGGAGGCAGGAGGATAACTTGAGCCCAGGAATTCGAGGCCAGCCTAGGAATGTAGGGAAACTCTGTCTCTACAAAAATTAAAAAATTAGCTGGGCATGGTGGTGCCTGCCTGTGGTCCTGGCTCCTCAGGATATGAAAATGGGAGCATTGCTTGAGCCCAGGAGGTTGAGGCTACAGTGGACCATGATTGTGCTGCTGGTCTGGGTGACACAGCAAGATGCTATCTCAAAGGTAGATAGATAGACAGGCAGGCAGATAGGTGGTAACACTTATATACTGCTTAGTAGACAACTTGCAGGCAAGCCAAACGAATAGATAAGAATCGTCAGAATGTAGTATGTGACTTAAGATGGTGTCTGTCGGGATTTTCTGCTGTAACAGACTACCCCCTAATCAAATAATAAACATTTTGTGGGGAGGTGCCTTGAAACTATATAAAATCAAGTTAATTTTTATCAATATGGACTCTTGGTTTGATACTTTATTCAGTGAGTTATAATACATTAATATTTTTTGTTTTGATATTTAAATTATTGTCCCTGATTTGGCAAGTGAGAGCTCTTTTAGCTGGTTCCTGTGTCCTTTTGATGTGTCCCCAGGCTTCTTTGATCCATTTCTTGCTTTGTGGGATGAGGCTTATCTTAAACTGTCCCCAGCTTAGCTCTAGAGTCAGCCATTTTCCCAAGGAATCTTGTTTCTCTTAGTAGAAAATTGTGTCTAAAAGTCAAGATCTTGGCATCAGGTATGCTCATTGCTACTGGAGTGCTGCTGCTCCCAGACCATCTCAGTTGATAAGCTCTAGAAAATACATAGATGCATATACAATCATACATATATTTATGTATTTATGTATTTCTGTGATACCCTGTTTATGTTGCAAACCATATATCCACACCAGCACCTCCAGTTCCAACCCAACACCACAGGGTGCAGCTAGTTTTCTCCCTTTCTGCATTTGTAACGCCCTTCTCTAACAGTGAGAAGTCTTTCTTCTGTTACAATTTGCTGATTTTCTCATTTTCCATGTGTGTAACAAATTATCCCACCATTTCTGCTGCCAACCTCTCCTCTAGGAATGTACCCTATAGTGCTCCCACTCAGGACCTTCCCTCCCTCCCCAAGTGGACACCCTGCTCGACATATTTGGGCTCCTGTCTCCCCCATGTGACTCTCTTACCCTGCTCGGGTTCAGACTCCTCATGACAGGCTGCTTGGGCTCTGGCACCAACATGCCATACTTGCTCTGGAAATGTCATCTTAGTCCCCTCATGATTTGGATTTGCACTTCTTTGACTTATTTCAGTCATTAATGATTAATTTCTCTTGTTTATTATGTGAGAGACTGGATGAGGAATGGAAAAGGAATGGACTTTAAAGGGTGGGCTAATTTGAAACCAGCTCCATCACAAGTTCTGAGATAGTGAGAGGATAACTATATTTAATTCTCTGTTTGAATGCATAAAGCGGGCACTATAATGATGACTTTTCATGGTTGTTGCTTGTTAAATGAAGTTGAATAAGATAATACGTAGAAGACATTTAACAAACATTACTGTCTTTTTGTTTGCTTTCAACAGGAATCTAATCACCTGCTCATAGCCTGTTAAGGGCAAAGTATTTTGTTTGACTTTAATAATACTATTAATTTCCTAGCTTTGCCTAGGAAAATCATTATGTGCCTTGATGACAATAAGAAAGATGAGTTATGAAGTTAATGTATAACTTTGCAAGAGTCTTAAAAGGCACCTCTCTGCCATACATTTTGCCTTTCTGCCTTCTCTTTGCCAACATTAAGGGAAGAGCATCGGCAAACTTTTTTTTTTCTTTCCTTAACCTAATTATCCTTTAGTGTTGGCTTTTCATCTGACTTTTCCTTTCTTAAGTTGCTTACTCATGCCTTCAAGCACTGAGGCCCTACTAAGCGTTGGGGCATTTGCTAGTTGCTGATATTGCAACTAGCAAAAGCAGTACTGATGAACCAGAAACTACATTGTCATCACAAACTGTATTCTCAACGAAATTCTAGATCCTCAGAATTCCAGTTTATAGCATAATCTTTAGAGAACATTTAAACCATATAAAAAGATTTCAGAAATAGATTTCAAGTGGTATATTGCTCTCCATATATACCTTAACTAGGACTTCTGGAAAGCATAGTTTTCATCACATCTCCATATGGTTTTCTAGGCCACCTACCTCTATCATCTTGGCCATCAAGTACAAAATTAGCATGCTGAAGAATTTTGAGTATTTTGCCTGCATCTCATTACGATTCAACTTTTCTGACTTCAGCTAAGTTAATCTTCCCCATGTCCCAAAAGTTACTTTTTGTGTGAGGGTTTTGGGGAGGACAGAACTTTCAAATATCTATATGTAAATTTCTTTGTGAAGGAAACCTGTAAACTCAAAAGCTGTCCATGGTTATCATTTTCTCAGTTATGGTTTGATGAATTCTTAGAATTTCAGGGTTACAGAGCTGTGGTCACCATGTTATCAGGTGTATTGGGGTATTTTACCCTCTTGATTAGCTGAGAAATTATCAACTAAGGGAAGAAAGCTATACAACACCAAAAAAAAAACAAAACAAAAAAAAACAAATGAATATGATGAGGATAGAAAGAGATTTACAGAGACTTTACACATTTTTCTGTAACACGTGTTTCTTCTATCTTTTCCTAGAAATTTTTAGTCTTGAAAACCTGAAAGTTGTTTTAGCTTTTATAATCCATGGTTTGAAGCTAGTATTCATATGATTTTATTATTGGTCATTTGACTGCATTGTTTATACCCATCTTTCCTTGAAACTTGTTAAAATTAGATTCCTCTCTCTGCCAAAAGCAAGCCTTTGTCTTTTAAAATTACCAGTTTTTAATTTTTCTTTGAAGACGCATCTTTCGTATAGCTGTGTGATTGTTACAGTATTTTACAAAGGCTTATACATTGGTACATTTTTGTTCAAAACTATTGATTGTTTTTGAGCATGCTCAAGAACTGTATTCCAGGAATTAATTGATTTAAGATTAAATTGTAGGTTCTTGATACTGATGCTTAGAAATACCTGGGGCTCTCGTTTATAATTATTCTAGTTATATGGTGGAAGGAGTTTTGGTGTGAGAGAAAGAGATCTTAAATTTTCTTCCTTGATCTTACATTTACTTGCTTTGTGGGCACAGGTGAAAACAGCTACGCTGAGCTTGATATTATACCTTTACATGAAAAAGTTTACAACAGACTCGGGGGAACACATGGAAATGTCCTCAGGGCTCAGATTTGATAACTTTATTAGCTTGCTAGGGCTACTATAACAAAATACCATAGACTCATTCGGTTATACAACAGAAATTTATTTTCTCACAGTTTGGGAGGCTGGAAGTCCAAGACCAAAGTGTCTCGTGTTGTCCCATGGTCTCAGGTTTGGTTTCTTCGAGAGCTCTCTTATTGACTTGCAGATGACGTAGTCCTCTCTGCACATGCACCCCCGCATGTCTCTCTGTCCTAATCTCCTCCCCTTATGGAAGCACCAGATTAGGACCAATCGTAATGGCCTCATTTAAATGTAATCACCTTTTTTAAGCCCCATCTCCAAATATAGCCACATTCTCAGGTATTGCTTGGGGTTAGGACTTCAACATATGAATGTTGGGGGAGCATAGTTTAGTCAATGACACTTACTTAAACATAGTTCGCAGTTTAGTCTAGTAGAGAAAATACTTTGCCCTGTCTTAATCTCTGCAACTATGACTGAAACTCAAGTTCGTCTTGATATGTGATGCTGACTGTTATTGGTCTCAGAGTGTCTAAAGCAAGCTTGACACTGTTAAGTAACTTCTAAATTCAGTTAGTAGCTGTTACAGGTTTGTAAAATTCTCTGCATTTTATTTTTGAGGAATAATTATAAAAGAAATTGTATATGCAATGACATCATGCTTTGTTGTTTGGGACCATGCAGTCAAACTGGCTAAATATGTAGGTGACTTCATCAAATGTATGTAATCTGTATCAGGGTAATTCCCCTCTGAAAGCTCAAAGGGAAAGATTTAGAGGAAGAACCAAGCTTTGTGCCGAAAGTTGTTCACTGTAACAAGGTCCCTCAGAAAAGGTAAAAACAGCCTAAATAACCAGGAATAGGGGAATAGTGAACACATTCAGGTGACAAAACTCCTAGAACTCATGTCACATAGAAATATGTAATGCTATCATTCTAACCTGGAATAATCCTCCTGGTATAAAATATATATGATTGTTACTTAAAATCAAGTATGTGAGGCTGGGCATGTTAGTGCACACTTGAAGTCCTAGCTACCCAGGTACTAGGACTGTTGAGCTCAGGAGTTCAACACCAGCCTAAGTAACATAGTAAGACCCGTCTCATAAAATTAAGCATATGTACACATCATATATACACATTCAGTCAAATTAAGCTTTATTTATTTATTTATTTATTTATTTATTTTGATGCAGGGTCTTGCTCTGTTGCCCAGGCTGGAGTGCAGTGGCATAATCACAGCTCATTGCAGCCTTGATGTTTTGGGCCCAAGTGATACTCCTGCCTCAGCCTTTCTAGTAGTTAGGACTACGGCTGCACACTACAATACCCAGCTAATTTTTTATTTTTTGAAGAGATAGGGTCTTACTTTTTGCCTAGGCTGGCCTCAGGCTGAGCATGATTTTTTGTTTCCAGTTATTTCTATTAATGGTAATTTGATACTTGTTAATTGATTTATTGATAGCAAGTGGTGCTGTGTGTGTGTGTGTGTGTGTGTGTGTGTGTGTGTGTGTGTGTGTTTAAACTTATGGACAAAAAACCCAGGACTATTCTACTTACTAACCTAATTTTTGATATGATTATTATTTTAAGTAGTGGTGAGGATACTTTTTCTGCATTATGTTTCAGAAGCATTAGTATTCTAGAAAAGGGTAGGGCCAGGCAGGAATGGTGGCTAATGCCTGTAATCTCAGTATTTTAGGGGGCCGAGGCAGGAGATTGCCTGAGCTCAGGAGTTCAAGACCAGCCTGAGCAACATAGCGAGACACTGTCTCTATTCAAGATTAAAATAAATCAGCTGGATGTGATGGTACATGCTTGCAGTCCTAGCTACTTTGGAGACTGAGGCGGTTGCAGTGAGCTATGATTGAGTCACTTCACTCCAGCTGGGGTGACAGTGGAAGACCCTGTCTCTCTGTCTCCCTCACTCTCTCTTTCTCTCTCTCTCTCTCTCTCTCTCTCTCTCTCTCTCTCACACACACACACACACACACACACACACACACAGGAAAGCATAAAGTGAGACCTACCAAAACCTGAAATGCATTGCCAAGGCCTATTAATTTCAAATAATGATACAATTATTTATGGAATAACATGTAATTCTAAGCTGAATATTAGGGATTTCATAAGAGCAAACTGAAAGTGGCCATTGTTACTTATTGTTAATAGAAAACATTTTACTTATTGTTAATAGAAAACATTTTTGTTTCTTTTGCCAGAGGAGCTATTTCCTACCCTGTGACCATTCCTGCATTATGTATACTTCCACATCTCTTTTGGTTAGCTTCACTGAGTAGGTACAATGTATGTGTGAATGTGAAGTATTTTAATAGCACAATTTGGCTTTTCATGGTCCTTAATTCTGGAAGGAACTCCACATACTCATTAAGTTTGTGATGTTGCTATATTGCAGATGCTGCTGAAGGCTTCCTCTGCCCTGGGCCACCATCTTTAGTTTGCCTGCGTAGAGTAGAATAACAAAACCAAACCAAATCAAAACTTTGACATGGATGTGGCAGGCTGTGCTTATTACCAGAATGTCTTTTAATGTTTGTGTATTTGAGTTTTTGTTGAGCTGATTTTCAGAAATCCTGTCTTTTAAAATTTCCCAATTGCATTTCTGTGTCAAAGTGAAGGATTTGGAATCTGAAAAAGAATAATGTCTAAGTTGGTACCAAATGATGTTTCCAGGACTGGTTTGAAGGATCAGATGTGAGTTTTTCAAATTGGAACCTTTTCTAATGGGCCCCTGGGAAATGTCTTAGCTAAATTGCAACAGTGACTGGTGAAGTCGATCGAGGCAAATTGCTCCCATTGCTGAGGGTTCAGAAACCAGGCTGTGGAAGCTAAAATTTCAGGAGAAATCGGGCAGAACTATTGCAGATGGTTTCCCCCTTGAATAGAGAAGGGGATTGGTGACGCTGTTGATGAATGGGAGGAGATTAGAGCCTGATTTTTTCGATGAGTTGGTAACATGCTCTTTGGGAGACTAAAGAGGAATTTATGAGAAGACCATCAGAATCAGTTAGGTGATTATTTTCAATTTTGACTACAAATGACACCTAAGAACACACCATGATGCCACTGGACTCTGTAGTGGTCTTTATTAGAAAAATAGCAACAAGAGACTGTTCATGATGTTTACCCCCAGTGAGCTCAGAGGTCAAGGAATTGCCCAGGATCTTGCAAATTTTGATTTAACAGTCTACCACTGAGCATTTTTGATTTGCATTTTAAAAAAATGAACCTGGCTGGTTTTGACTGTTTGTGTTGATATGTTAGAATACAGTTCCTCATGCAAGTATTTGTGATTGGCATGTCTCACTCAGATATCTACTTTGTGTTTGAGGAAGTCCCTGAATCTCTGTGCACAGTGGGAACAGTAAAATATCACAGAATCATGTGGCAACATTAGGTCCTTTGTAATTGGCAAAACTTGATACTAACAACATCTGTCTGTCCATTGTTTTCCATCTCTTGTAAGTGCTGAGAGTACTGAAGTAAGGACCAAGCTTTAAATTCTTCAGTTAAGCATTTCAAGGCTGAGACCTGGAGAGAATATCTTGTATTTTAGCTCTCTACGACTCTTGGAAATTCTTCCTTTCTAGAAGTTTTAGAAGATTAAGGCCTCCGATTTACCAAGAAAGATAAAGGATTTAATGGCTCCCCTAACTGGTGATGTAATCATCAATTGAATGGGCTGATTTTAATATACTTAATAGGTTTGAAGCACTCCCACACCCATTGTAAGATCGTATTTTGACCCATATTTCATTTCTTCATTTTCTATAAGCTTTTAGATGTTTATATGCGTTCACATTATAATATTCCTTGGATGAACATGGCATCATATTATTAGAAAACCAAAATTCATTTTTCATGGTGGTTATGGTCCTCTAAAATTCATGTGGTGGAAACGTAATCTCTAGTGTTAACAATGCTGAGAAGTAGGGGCTTTGTGAAAGTGTAATGGATTAATGCCCACATATAAGGGCTTGTCGGAGGGAGTTTGGGCTCTTTGTTTCCGCTTCCATCCTTTTTGCCATGTGAGGATGCAGCACTCCTTCCCTCTGAGGGATGCAGCAAACAAGATGCCATCTTGGAAGCAAAAGACTAGGCTTTTATCATACATTGAACCCATTGGTACCCTGATTTTGAGCCCCAGCCTACAGAACTGTGCAGAAATAAATTTCTATACTTTATAAATTACTAAGTCTCAGGTATTGTGTTATAGCAGCATAAATGGACTAAGACAATGCCAAAGATGGCAGTTGCCACAGATCTGCTATGATGATATCAACTCTTGGCTTTCCAGGAGTTAAAGCTTTGGATTCCTGATGGATTGATTTTGTTTTGTGTGTACCCTTGTAGTGGTTGCTATTCAATAATTCTTCTCTTATCTTACTGTCTTACTGAATTATTATTGCCAAAATTTGGTGCAACGAAGTATTTTTCTGTTTTCCCCACCACTGTTTGTATGTAATTTAGGCTGAGTTCCTCCAGGCTCTGGTGCCTGTGTTTCACGGTTTGTAAAGTGCTGTGTACTTTTATAGCCTCTATAAATAACAAAATACAGCTCATGGCAATAACACTGTGGCACCCTAGATGTTTAGATATAGTGTGTGTTAGAAAGATGGGAAGAGAGAGATATATCTAGGGTACAAAGTGGCTAGTTTGCAAAACTATTCATCGTCACTTACTCATCTATCCTACTTCTCATTTTTGTTCATTTGTTAGTTGATGACATTTCTATATCTTTGGGACATTTTATACATAATGACTAGGTGTGGTGCCATTGTCCTCTTCTCTCGCTATTCCTTCCCCCATCCCTTCCCGTTGTTTAATGCGGTAGACATGAAGAGGAGAAGAGCTGGTTCACAGTATGGTGAGATTTCCAACCAGATGTTTGCATGCTGGGGGCCCAGCTTCCTATCCTGGTCTTCCTGTTTTGTTTCAGTAGATCACCACAGCTGCCTTCTTATATTTGGGAGATGTGAAGCTAGGCACTCGAAGCTATTTCTATTAGCCCTGTCAATATACTTTGATAAAATGCAAATGCCTTTGAAATGGTAGTCTTCCAATTAAAAGGCTCCAGCAGGGAGTCTGTTTTGATAATGAAAGTGATTAAGAAGTTTCTATTTTTTTCCATTGGTATAAATGTTCAGCTAAAATAGCTTGGCTTTTTATCTGTAATTGGACTCTGCTAATGAGGTTCTAATAACTCTTAGGTTCTAATAATGATTCTAACAAATCTATTAATTCTCTTCATTGATCAATGTTGGGGACCAGAACACAGTCTCTGGATGGTAGTGTCATATAGGTTTGTAAATGCCATTTGTTTCCCTTTCTCCTTCATTCTGAAGAATCAATAGGAGCAAATGTTTATTTCTTTAAATTCTATAATCTTATATAGATATATCTTACCTCTGAGCAGAGCCAAATATATATGGTATATCACTGCTCGTGTTTGGAATTGCCTCAAACCCTGCAATTTGTAATAGGCTTTGAAGCATTGGTTTTGGTGTGTGGAAATAGGGGCTGCAGAATAAACACATTCACAGAAGAGTAGGCACCATCTGAAGCCCAATTTTTAGAATGTTCATTCTGTTCAATCCCTTTCCATACATACCTGTCAGCCCCTGGTAAAACTAAGCTGGATAATTGAATATGACTCAGCTTTTTAGCCAGCATAATCTGGGACATGTATTGAGCTAGAATAGTTTTGTGGGGTGGGCTGCCATGGTTATCTCTCAGCACTTCATTAGCGGCCTGTCACCTTCCATCTTTCCTTATTAGAGGCAATGTTTGTGTTCTGATTTTAATCAAAGTCTTTTTTTTTTTTTTTTTTTTTTAACTATTTTTCTATCTTTTTCACTGTTCATTCTCAAAGGACTTTATGCTTTTCCCTTATAACAAACTTGTGAGGCAGAATTACAAGTAGGAGAGGATTACGAAGGGGATTAGAGTGGCAGATACCTGTTTTGGGTATGCTCAGTGACTCAGAGTGGCCACCAAACTTGCTTTGTTATGTAAGTTCATAATTTCTATTTATAATTGTGGCCTTGTCAGTATAGCCATCTGAATCATTGGGGACTTTTGTGGAACAGAAAGGTTTTCTATGATCTTGATAGTTGAGGAATGTTTTCAGATGAAGGGATAAAACTGACTAAAAATTTAGAGACAATGAGTCTTTGTGTAAACATTCCTGCGGTTGGAAGAGCCGTTTCCTCAGGTTTCCGGCCTGTATAGATGGTGCTCGTATTCTTTGTAGCTAATCAAATAGCAGAGTTGTGGTTTTTATTTAAATATCAGAAAGACAAATTACAATAGAATTATATCTTACTGGAGAGTAGAATCTAAGGTCAGAGTATGAGATGAAAATTGTATATAGTGAAAATTATTCTTGAAAATCCATTTAAGTGTTATTTTGTTCAAACTGAAGTGCTTCAGAATGGTCAGATGCATTGCCTAGGATCAGGAACAGTTTATAGTCAAGTCCTTTCTCTTTTCAGGACATTTGGGAGAGGATAGGGCTGGATAGATAACCATCAACATTTAAGGTTATTCCCCACCTCTCTGACTCCTCTCCTACCTTCTTTATCTCAGAGAATATAATTACATAACAATAAGTTAAATATATATGTATGGCAAATTCTTTATCTTCATGGCTCTCTGGAGTTTGTAAACGAATTGCTCCTGGATAAGTTGATACCATATGATTTGTTTAGGTATTAGGAGACAACTGGGGATTGTGAGGTCTTGATACTGGTGATAAAAATGTTAGCTGCTGGCACAGAATAAAGAGTGGTCAAGAGAGAGCTTGGGTTTGTTTCTCAAAGCCTAGAAGTGTTAGGTAGGGTGTTTTTTTTAGAAGTGACAGTAGTAAACTCTGCTTCCTCAGGATGCTAACTAATCAAAAGCCTGGGCTGTCTGTCCCCAGGTCAGGGAGATGAATGCTTGTCTTTGCCAAAGGGCGGGATGCAAACATGTTTGCCAGCACTGTTGAATTCTTCGCGCTATTACTTGGTGGTTTCTCCTACCTAGAAGTTCTTGCTGAATTCAGAGGCCTGGACTTAGATTGCTATTTCTCTCTAGCAGCCTGTCCAAATAATTCTGATCACCTCTTTTTCTGGCAGTCCCTCCCTGGTTTCTCTTCTGTTTCTTATGTTGTAACCAGCTTCCATTCCTTGTCCAGATCTTTATTCCATGTATCTTATTCCTGAGTGGGCTTCTTTGAAATGTCTTTTTCTTTTTTGTGTATAATGTTGATGGAATCTTTTTAAAAAATCTGGGTGTTTGTGTGTTGTATACATGCATATATATAAGTAGTTAGATAGATAGATAGATAGATAGATAGATAGATAGATAGATGTGTTTAATGAGTAATTCCATATATATGTTTATATTCTCTTTCCTTTTCCATTACGAAGGGCACTGTATTAACCGGAACAGTGCCCTTTTTATAGCCCACTGCTGGAGTGTGCATTGCTTAATCCTCTATTACTTTTTAACTCTCAGCCTGTAACGAATTAAATAGTTTTTTACCATTCCTGATAAGGATATTTATGGGTCAGGGTGGCAGAAATCCACAGTAGCACATTAGTGTCTCCTTTGAGTTGACACTTTCATGTGGAGACATCCTTCTGAATGGAGGGAAATGGAAGCGCTTTGGGACCTTGCTGCTGCCTGACCTTGCAGCTTTGTGCTACTCACCATCACCAGCGTGCAGGGTGGCAAGCAGTGGATACCAGGGCCTAGAAGGTCTTAAACCTGCAGAATTGTGTGTACCCATTGCTCAGATATTTCCTTAGCACAACTATAGAACTTAAATATTTTTCAGTATCATGTTAGCTACCAGGGAGTGGTAAACGAAAATGTTTCTGAAAGTAAATGGGGATAGTGGCTGAGTCAGGATGAAATACAAATAAATACAATGTATTGTACAATAAAAGTGCTTTAAGAGAGGCACAAAAATAAAATAAATTCAAAGGATGAAAGGAATTTAAGGTTTGGAATTACATAGCTCGATATTGCTGTAACTGGTACTGATGATAAATAGCAATATCATTTTGTGTGTTTAGATAGATTTACCTGCATTAATTAGATAGCTTTAGCTGTACTATCTAATTGGTTGCTGACAAAGTCAAAGCTCTATAATGTGAGACCTTTTAAAATCTTTATTTTTCATGTCAGGAAGCTAAGGCTTGGACAGGTTAAGTTACTTGTACAAGGTCAAATAGCTGGTAAGTGGAATCTTTGGGACTAGAACCCAGACCTGACCCAAAGGCTGTTCTTGTAACCACTATGCCTTACTCTTTAAATTCTCTCAGTTTTCAATTCAGTGCTTTATCTAGGTCACCAGTTCTTTCCATTTATTTTTTAAATGGAACGAATGTGTTGAGTAATTTGTGTTGTGCTGAATGCTTATTGCTATTTCATGCCATATACTTAATTGCTTCTATATGCTTATTGCTTAATTACATAAAATGCAGTAGTCCCTTTATAATGTTTCTCTAAAAGTGCCGCACATTTACTGTGATTTAGGCAGACCAGAAAGCAAGAGAGTATGCTAATTTTTAATTTTGGTGGCCAGAATTCTTTTTGGTAATGTTTTGTTTATGAGTACACTGATATGTCATTGGTCAAATCATGTGTCTGGTCATAATGCAACTATTCAGCATGAAAGCATCAAACAGCTGTCACTGTGTAGCATCTTTTCCAGGCACCAGGATGACATCTGGACTCAGTATTTTTGTGTAAGAGAAATGGTTCTTGCTAATCGTGTTGTCACAGGATCATACATCAAACAGAGCTAGGGGCTGTGTGTCTCTGCCAATTGCCTTCTGATCATTATTCACCCTGAGTTAATGCAAAGAAAATGATCAGCTTGGGGGCCACAGGCTAATTCTTGGCATACGTATACTATTGGTTTCCCAAGGCACCAAATTTAAGGTTTTGGTTTTCCATAGATTAAGTGACATGAATGGGCGATCAGGTGCCTTGTATATTCATGTTCTTCCAACTAGTTGGCACAGTATACTCTTAACTCATTAAGGTCTACTTGCAGGTTGATTGATTCTACTTAATATGAATCATACAGAATGAATGTAAAGGGTAGGATTAACTATAAAGTCATTTTTGCCAGTAAGATTTTCGATGTGATAGAAGGAAAAAAAAAAAGCTTTCTAGTGTATTCATGAAGTATAGCTTACCTTCTTACCCTTATTGGAGATATATCAGTTTTTAAAAAAAATTCTTAAAAAGCACCCCCTTACACACATACACACACATAGCTTAACCTCTCTGAACTTGAGATGAAACTTAGTCATAATTGGTGGTGGCATGTAAACTACTGTATCTTACAAGTAGAATCTTAAATTTGATGTATCTTAGAAAAAGTGGAACCTTGGCTTTAATTAAATATGATGATATTATGCATCATTATTTGGTTTTAACCCCCACTCTCATCTCTATTTCTGTCGGCTTAGTAAATTGCCCAGTAGATTTGGAGAACCTTGGTGGTTTTGCTTCTGGCTGGGCCATCTATTTAAAAAGATGTATGTTATTCACTGTTCATCACTGGTACTTTTCTATCCATCAGGTAATGTATGGAACACTTCAGAGTTTATGTAACATTTGAGAACATTATGTAACATTTGAGATAGAAAAGATGCTAATTTAAATACATCGGAAGCATAGTCTTCACAAATATAATCAATGCAGGGGGCATTAAAGGAGAGGAGTGGAACATATATGTCAGTGAAAACTCATTTAGATTAATGCTATTTACATTCACCAAAATAAAGAAGGAACAGTCACTACGTCCTTGAATCTTACAGGCTTAGACCTGGTGGAGACTCTGAGAGTATGTGTCTTTTCTCACTAATCAAAATTAGATTTAAGTACTCAGATGAATGATCCTTTTGCATGTGAACAAGGGTTTAGTATTTCCTCATTAATTCTGTAAGAATATTTGTCTGTGCTCACAAACCCTTACTGTAAATAGTGATTGTGCCTTCAGTCCTAGAGAGATGCTTCTTTGCGATCTTTAAAAAAACACACACACACACCACAAAAACAGAAGTAATGTCTGTCATTTGTTCCTCCATTATACATGGTAATTTTCAGGGTTGGAAAAAGTGGAGTGTCTCAAATCTGGTGTTTGTTTATACAAGCTGTAGCTCTACTCCTAAAACATAACCATATTTTGCTCATCGTCAGAAATCATCAAAAAATATTCTCCCAGTATCTCATCTGTGCTGCCACAATGCAGAATGTTAAAAGGATATATGTCAGAGGGCCATTTTGATACTTGTTTACATGCTGCCTAAAAATAAACAAATTGTGAAACATGTAATTTCTTTTTTTTAATTACCAAGGAATATTTTAAACAAACATTTCCAGCTACTGTCTTTGTAAGCAAGTCTCATGAAACAGTAACAGTTTTTTGATACATTTGCCTTGGTAGCAGAATGAACCAGCAATCATCTGTCACCAAATTGTCAATCTCTGAATTTATTTCAGTTTCTTCCTTTTTGATATAATAGGTATAATTATTTAATTTCACTTAATAAGTATATTTCACTATGTAATGAGGAAACGTATTTGGTCTTCCATTTGACAATTTGGACAATGGTCACCAAATTTTTATTTTCCAGGTTATGTTAACCTTATTTCATTGGCATAAACCAGACACTGAATGGAGAAGCCACAGTGAAAGCTTTTTTGTTTTAACCCTGAATTAAGAGTGCGTTCTAACAGTAGTGTTGTCTATATATGTGAATAAACATATGTACAAAAGGAGTGTCTCTCTCCTTGAGAATGAAAATTCTTATTAATCGGAAGGATTCAGGTTAGAATAATGGTTTGGGATGTTTGTTGCAAACATATTTTGAAATTAGGAAAAAAAGAAAAGGAAACTATTTTTTTCCATTTTGTCAGCCATTTTGAAGTTTTTGGATTCAATATGAAATGGTGATCGCTGTGTATGTAGAAGAGTAGATACTTCTTGTTGTGTTAATTGAGCCCTCTTTTTCTTTACTATCTTTTTGAAAAAAATCTGTTGTGGGTTGAATTGTGCCCTTGCGAAAGATATCTTAAAATACTACTTGTGAAGGTAGCATTATTTGGGACACATAACATTTCAGTCAAGGACAGACCACATATACCCTTGTATGATGGTGGTTCCATGAGATTATATTGGAGCTGAAAAATTCCTGTTGCCTACTGATGTTGTAGCCTTTGTAATGTCATAACACAATGAATTACTCCCGAGTTGGAAGTGATGGTGGTGTAAACAAGCCTACTGTACTTCCAGTCATATAATGATAATAAATGACCACATGACTAGTTTATGTATTTACTATACCATCCTTTCTGTTGTTGTTTTAGAGTATACTCTTTCTATTGATTTTTCTTAAAAAGTTAACTGTAAAACAGCTTCAGGCAGTAGGTATTCCAGAAGAAGGCATTGTTATCCTAGGAGATGACAGCTCCACGTGTTTTACTGCCCCTGAAGACCTTCTAAGAGGGACAAGATGTGGAGGTGGAAGACAGTGATATAGATGATCTTGACCCTGTGTAAGCCCAGGCTAATGTGTATGTTTGTTTAAGTTTTAAACAAACAACTTTAAAAAGTAAGAAAATAAAACTTTAAAATTTATACAGTAAAAAAGTTATAGTAAGCTAAGATTATTATTGAAAAAAGATTTTTAAAAACCAATATAGTATAGCCTAAGTATACAGTGTTTATAAAGTCTATAGTAGTGTACAGTAATGTCTTAGGCCTTCACGTTCACTCACCACTCTCTCACAGACTCACCCAAATTAACTTCCCCTGTTGCCCCAGTCATGGAAGAAGCTCTAGTCATGTTAAGTGCACCATACAGGTGTATTTTTTTTTCTTTTTTTAAAATGGAATCTTGCTTTATCACCCAGGCTGGAGTGCAGTGGCATGAGTTCGACTCACTGCAACCTCCGCCTCCTGGGTTCAAGTGATTCTCCTGTCTCAGCCTCCTGAGCAGCTAGGATTACAGGTACACGCCACCATGCCTGGCTGATTTTTATATTTTTAGTAGAGATGGGGTTTTGCCATGTTGGCCAGGCTGGTCTTGAACTCCTGGGATCACAGGCATGAGCCACCATGCTCAGTCCATTTTTTAATCTTTTATAGTGCATTTTTAGTGTACCTTTTCTATGTTTAGATACCCAAATACTTAACCATTGTGCTGCAGTCACCTACACTATTCAGTACCGTGGAGTCTTTGCATTTGTAATCAAGTTAGATGTGATCATACTGGCTTAGGGTGGGCCCTAAATCCAGTGGCTGGTGTTCTGATAAGAATAAGTGAGAACAGAGGGAAGACAGCATGTGATAATGGAGGATGATCCAACTGAAAGCCAAGGAATACTAGGCATTCTCGGCAAGGAGCAGAAGCTCAGAGGGGCAGGGATGGATTACTCCCTAAAGCTAGCCAGTTTGGGGTAATTTGTGTGGCACACTTTTCTACCCCTACCTTTTTTTTTTTTTTTTTTTTTACGGTTTCCATTTTGTGATTAAGAATGACTTTCCTTTTTATAATAATAAACAAAAAAAATCACACGGAGTATTGTTTTGTTTTGTTTTGTTTTGTTTTGTTTTTGGGGGGGGGGGGACGGAGTTTCGCTCTTGTTACCCAGGCTGGAGTGCAATGGCACGATCTCGGCTCACCGCAACCTCCGCCTCCTGGGTTCAGGCAATTCTCCTGCCTCAGCCTCCTGAGTACCTGGGATTACAGGCACGCATCACCATGCCCAGCTAATTTTTTGTATTTTTAGTAGAGACGGGGTTTCACCATGTTGACCAGGATGGTCTCGATCTCTTGACCTCGTGATCCACCCGCCTTGGCCTCCCAAAGTGCTGGGATTACAGGCTTGAGCCACCGTGCCCGGCCTCACACGGAGTTTTGAAGCAAACATAACATATATCAAGGATCTTCATTTGTATTTCCAAAATGTTGCTTTGAATGTTTCAATAGATCACAAAAGAACTGGCATTTCTGGAAATTGTTAGATGGGCCAATTTCCAAACATTGTTATACAATGTTTCCCTTTATACTTTACACCTGGGAGCACCCTGGTTGCCCCAGTGAAGTTAGGAAAACATTTCTCTACCTTATCTGCTTGCATCTCTTTTTAAGCATCTACCCTTTTCCAAACATCTTGCTCTAATATTTTTTTACATGTTGGTGCTAGTGAGACTTCTTTTTGAGATGGGGTCTTGCTATGTTACCCAGCTGTCCTGAACTCCTGGGCTTAAGCAATATGACCTACCCTCAGGTATTCTGTTATATATGGCCATACAACAGACAACTTAGAAGCTGCGCCTGGCACCTAGGGAGCTATCAACAAATGTCTGTTACTGTCATTCAAACCTGTGTTCGCACACACTTTGCATATGTATTTCTAAATTAGCAAAGGACTCTACCTTTAGGGAGACTCTACGTGGATCTTTCACACATCATGGAATACCCACCAATGTCCATGTTAAAGCCAATTTCCATTTTTAGAGATGATTAAACCTCTGCACTAAACAACACTGGGCACCAAGTGTTTGTGACTGGGAAGTTTTTGAAGCTCAGTAGGCTTTATGAACATGTGACTGTTCAAAAAAGCAGCTTGTTGAGGGAAAAAAATTGACTTTCATCTAGCAGTTTTAAAAGGATGGTTTGGGATGGGCTAAATGAGGTGGGACACCAATCACAATATCAAGAGTAGGTTTCTAAAAAGAATGTTGCTTCTTTTATGGCATTATAATAAACTTCCACTGGTTATCACAGAGTTGAGCATTAAACAGGTAAATCAATGAGGATCAGGGTGGAAAAAGTCCTAAGACAACTTTATAGCCAATAAAATTATTCTTCTTATTTAAAACTAATCAAAGGAGGTAGATGTTTACACATGTGAACATGATAGTGCCTGTATATTGTAGTTAAGAAATTAAGGAGAGAGCCGTTTGTGTGTGTGATTCCAGTTACTATGTGACTTAGACATCCAAGTACAGAAATGGTATGAAACACTGGCTATTTCTTATAACCAAAGGTTCAAAACTCTTATGTTAATGGCCAGCAACACAAGAAAGTGTTGGGGTTGCATTCACTCTCCCAGGCTAAAGCTTATGCAGACAAGGCTCCATTTAACTGCAACTCAGAACAGAAATTTCTGCTAGGGGACCGATTAGTGTAAAGGAATGTTATAGCCTTTTACCTTTGGGATCTGTGGGTTCAGGGAAAGCACATTCCTCTTCACTCCTGTCGTCACCCACAGAATTGTGATACATTTCTCCTGTAAACTGCTGCATCCTCACCTCTTGGTTTTTAGTCACTTGGGCCCTTTTCATCCTCATTCACAAATAGTGAATTTTATAACGATTAGGCTAAGAAGTTATCCAGTGACCCCGCTTGTTAAGAGGAAAGGCAAAGCTGTTGCCACTGCATTTTATGATCAAGGCATTTGCTGCACCCTCCTGTCTACATCCCCATAACGAGTGGAAACAAATCACTGAACAGGAAATAAAACCTTCTTATGGCAGTAGGGATTGATGTTAGGGAAAATTGATGCTGTTATTAAACTGAGATATTAATGTTATATGCAAAATATCATTTTGGAGTTGGCAGCTGTAAATGTTGGAAAACTCTCAGGAAGAGTTGATAAAGTTGTTCAACATTAGAGAAGATTTGGTAGAGGAAGAGATTCTTTTACCTTTGTAGCACAGAGTTGGGTGTCTAGTCTTCTTCTGTCCTAATTGGATAATTTGAAGAGGAAGTTTGGTTGTCCATATCTGGGGATGGAGACAAGGTCAGGAATGTACAGTAGGAACATGATAGCAACTGTTAAATATTACTGGATGAGATTGGATATTATATTGTTGATTTCTACAACGTACAACTGCGGTATACTTTAGTGTGGAAAGTATGCAGAGGGACAATGTGACAAATTATTTGTCAGTTTACTAAAAAAAAAAATCAGTTGATTTTGAGTTTTTTATGATTGATTGAGATGGGGGTCTCCCTATTTTGACCAATCTGGTGTCCTGGGCAGAATAGGGAGACCCCCTATCCTGGGCTCGAGCAATCTTTCTGCCTCAGTCTCTTGAATTGCTGCCGTTATAGGCATGCGCCATCTGCACCTGGCTGTGATTTTGAGATTTTTTTTTTAGACTACAGAAGAGAAGTAGTTGTTGTTTTTAAGCAAATATTCCTACAGTTCATGAATGAAAGAAGAAAGATACTGTGTTTTTGTTGTGTGTTATCTGTATCTCTGCCTTTTACCTGGAAGCAACCCAAAGACCTTGCTAAAATGAGGTGCCCTTTCTTCACAGCTACACTGGTTCATCCTAGGGGCTCTGTTGGACTTTCTCAGAAGTTAGCACTCAGTTTTACATTGTGCCTCTTACCTTCTAGAGTTTCATGACCATAACTGGTCGTGTGTGTCTACTCCCTTGCCAGTCCCATTTATTTTTTTGTGTCTTCTAAATGCTTTTCTTGTCATCGTATGGTAATTTCTGAGAAATATAGTAATTTCATAGAAAGAGGACAGTTTGTAGTCAGACTGACCTGGGTTAATGTATTTTAGGAGTGACTAACCTTGGATGAGTTATTTAACATTTTTGAGCTCCAGTTGTCTTGTCTGTAAAACGATAATGTTGAATTCTTAGCTTATGTGAATATTAAATGGATCTCATATACTGCTTATGCAAAATAGACATTTGAAAGGTACATAGTTATTTAGTGGTTATACGGTCACTCGAGCTTACTTAGTAGCTCCGAGTTCACTGTAGATCCCCAACTAAGAAGGTACCTAAAAGCAGCCTGTAGCTTTTCATTTACTGCCCATCATCCTCACCTCGCTGAGAGTTGCTGGCTGCCTCCCGGAGCCCTGATGGATTCCCTTAGGTCTGAAAGACTTTAACTAGTAATCTTGGCTTTCATTTTGAATTGCCTATTCTCAAGTGTCATTTTAAGTTGATTTGTTATGCTAATGCCTTAACAAATAACGTGTTTCCTAATTAGCCCATATGTAATAAGGCAAGGTACCTACCTGCATACTTGCACACAACATTTTCTATTCAAAAAACCCTTAATTCCACATTGCACTACTGTGGGCATTGTTGCTGCACATGGAGAAATCTCTTTTTTCTCTGATATGAATGGTAGTGACATATTACACTAGAGCAGATCATGAAAGCTAGGGATACATGGTTGTTGGAGTCATTTAAAATTGGTTTGGACAGTGTGCTATTGAACAGAATACATTTTGAGTAGTTCTGGTCCTAATTACGTGTTTCCCCGACTGCTTTAATAGCCAGTCCTAACTGGCCGGCCTCCTTATTTCCAGTTGTTCCTCTTCTCTAATCCAGCTATGTATATGGCTGCTAGATTAATCATGAAAGATACCTCTGATTCTGCCACTCTCCTTATCCTCAACTTTTAAAAAGCTTCTCATTTCATAGTGGCAATGGCCATACCCCCATGATGTGGCCTAAGCTTCCAAACATTTTTTTTTTTTTTTTCTTTGAGTCGGAGTTTCACTCTTGTTACCCAGGCTGGGGTGCAATGGCGCGATCTCGGCTCACCGCAACCTCCGCCTCCTGGGTTCAGGCAATTCTCCTGCCTCAGCCTCCCGAGTAGCTGGGATTACAGGCACGCGCCACCATGCCCAGCTAACTTTTTTGTATTTTTAGTAGAGACGCGGTTTCACCGTGTTGACCAGGATGGTCTCGATCTCTTGACCTCGTGATCCACTCACCTCGGCCTCCCAAAGTGCTGGGATTACAGGCGTGAGCCACCGCGCCCGGCCTCAAACATTTCTTACAATGCCCGTTATATACTGTTTGCTCCAATTTAGAATGGTTCTTAACAAGGGGCCTTTGGAAATGTGTAGAGATGATTTTAATGTACAGGTCACTGGGGACACTTAACGGTGAGGGGTCCAAAGTGCTCCCCATGGAACAGTCCTGCCTACTGCAGGTTTGACCAAATGGCACTGGCGCACCCACTGAGCAGTACGGCACAAGTTTGCCAGACTGGATTGTGGTTTTCCGTATATACTTCGTGCACTCTGTCCTTTTTGCTTTTCCTGGTTTGCCTCCTGCCTGGATTGCTCTCGTGTTATTTGTGTGCAGTTGTTACCCACTCATTATTCAAGCAGTCAGGACCCTCTCTGTGAGGCTTCTCTGGTCCTTTGTGTCAGAAGTAATCCCTCCTACTGAGTGGCAATAGTACTTTATCCATGTCTTGTTTTACGGCTTTTTTTTTTTTTTTTTTTTTTTTTTTCCTATTTTTGCACTGTGGGCACGTCTCATCTCCATTACTAGACTTTTAGCTCCTTTGAAGGTAGGATTCACATTTGGTTCGCTTTTGTATCCTCAGCATGCAGATGGTTCCTTGAAGATCATAGACACTTGTTTTGAGTGGATGAAGAGGTCCATTCCTGTCTTGAAGCAATAGCAAGTTCAGGAATTGTTTGTTACCTGGAAAACCCCACTGAAGGGACTAAATCGTTTATGTTACTTTTGGTTTCTCATATATTTTATATGTTTCAGAATAACTTTTACATCACACTACCAAAGCATGGTAGCTTCTAGTTGTGAAATCTAGTCAACGTGTAAAACAACTAGAATATCTCATGGTAAGTAGGATCTTCTTTGGAGGAAGCAGTGAGATGGGTGCCTGAGTCAGAATTCCTTTCTCCAGTTAGAATAATGGAGAATCAAAATTGTCATGGCCTTCTAAAGTAACTGTGTCCAGTGTCCTGATATTACAGCTAATTTATGAGACCCAGCGAGGCTAACTTGTCCAAGGTATGGATCCTATCAGAAATAATTTCAGCATTGTTGTATTTCTGTTTTCTTTGACACCTGAGATTTGGACTTAGAATCACCTGCCTCTTCAAAGAGAGCTTTCTTTGTAATTTTTCTTCTTGATATAATGAAAGCCTGTCCCAGTGTTCTCTGTTTAGGGTTTTGCTCACTAATCATAGTGACACCATTAGTCTTATCTCTTTTGCTAGAATTGCTTCAGTGCCTTAACAGGCAAATTAGACAATGAGAAGAAGAAATTTTTTATTTTAGATCCCTTTTTATCCAATTTGGTCATTTAGAGCAACAGGCAGTCTATCTCCTATAGAATGGGTTTCACAGTGCACTGGGGATTTAGTTGCCTAAGGTGTCCTATGTCTGAAAAGCGAGTTCTTTATGATTTTGGCAGCATTTAGAATTCTACTGAGCTACAAAAAACTCAAGTTTTATGACCTCTTTGTTAGGCTGCATTGCAGGGACACTGTAATATTGCCTAGTCAGTGAGAAAGATTACTAGGTTTGTTCTGCAGGGCATCAAAGAATAAAGTAGGATCAGATATATGGGAATGTATTTCTGCTCAATGTGAAGAAAAGAACTTTCTAAGAAAAGTATCTGGTGGAAGAGAGTGAGCTGCTTCAGGAGAAGGTAGGAACATGGAAGAGATTTGACGGTACATGGGAGGCTGAACTTAAAAGACTTTTAAGTTCTCATCCAACCCACACACCCTTTGATTCTATGATCTTATAAAAACAAAGAGGCCAATTAGTTCACCATAGAAATAATACGTTATTATTAGTATTTCCACACGTTGATTGCAAGTGACTTAGCTGGTTCTTGTTGAAGCTGCCTTCACTATGTGGCAATCATCCTTCCTTTCCCCTCCTCTTCATTATACTCATTTATGTAATTGAACACAGATCATCAAGAAAAATGGAAACTGGTTTATTGCCTGGTGATATTGAATTTCCTTCATAATTGTAACTCATCCCAGTTATGCCAAGTTGCTGGGGCAGAGATAATAGCAGTGCTTTGGCTTGATAGGAGTTAAGAAAGGAAGAAGAAACCTTTTTGTTCATTTGATTTTTTTTTTCACTTGGAATAGAAATCTGGGTCTGAACCTTATTTCATGGTTTGATTTGTAAGTCCTTCCTTTCATCCAAGGAATATCTTCTTGCTAACCTTAGAGCAAATTAGCCAGATGCTTATGTATTTGATAGAGCTTTCCCTTCTCTTATTAATAATTAAAGTAAAAGCAATCATAATAAAATGTCAATTCAGTAATAATGAAAATATTCCAAAGCATGTTCACATTTGTAATCTCATAGAATACATGGGAATAATTACCAGGATTATTCCCAGTAATCGTTTCATAGAGGGGAAACCCAAGATACTGAACTGAGGTATAATTATTTGCAGTACTTAGTCCAGATTCCCCTTTGTCACTTAAGACAACATCCCATAAAATTTTAGCTTGGGTTATATACCTTCAGAGTGGTGACAAGTTTCTTCATGATCAAGCTGTAATATCTGATCCTACTTAGGTTGCACATCTTTGAGGAGGCAGAGAATAGTTCCATGCCCTTCCTGGCTGGATCCTCAGTAACTAATCTTAGTCCAGTGCCTTATTTACCTATCTGACTTCCTATTGTTTCTTGATTGTCTCTCCCAAGCAGGGGAGTTTAATCTAAACACACTGACCTCCTCTGTGGTTGTTGAGAATGATCACAGTTGAGGTCTGGTTATTTTCTAGGGAGAAAAGGGAAGTTAATTTAATAGGATCCTAATCACAATAGTGGTTTCTGTGATATATGTGCATGACTTTGAAAAGCAGTCCTGGGGTCCTGCATTCTCACATTGGCCCACACTGCCTTTTGCTTGCCAGAAACTCTGATAAGATACTAGTCTTCAGATGAGGAATGTATTTCCTTTCATGTTAAGACATCATAAAACAGCCTAGGGAGCTTATTTTTCTGTTTAAGCCTCATTCTGTCATAGGTTACAATACTTTGGGGGACAGAGATGCGTTGTTGGTTTGCTGAAAATAGAATTTAATTGGCTATTCTACAGAGTAATGATTTTTAATTTGGCAAGAGAGTCATGATTCAATCAGCCTATTAGGTCTTTAAAGTTGTATGGAAGTTAAAGTGACCAAACCTTACTTGAAACACTTGGCTCCTCCCTCTGCAAAGCAGGGCTGTAGACCTCTGTGTGTGATTGTGGGTTGTGCACGCTTGAGCTTCTGGCCATTGTGAGTAGCTGCAGTGGGCCACTGACCTTTTCCAGTGGCCTGGACTGAGTTTTCAACTGCCGTACGTGTATTTGCTATAGAAATGCTGAAGATTAGAACTACCCAGCAGGTGAAGCATTATCTTCCTCCCCATTTTGCTAGATAGGAAATAGACCTATTTCAGCACCTAGTGTAGTAATGTATGTGGCCAGTGATTTCTTCTTTAATTCAGCAAAGATGCTGCAGGAGAATGGGGACTCTTGGTAAGATTCTGCACGTTGGAAATTTGGGGACAGAAATCAATTCTGGATAGGTTTCCTTTAAAAAGTAGTAACCACATGCCTTCTGAGGATTGCATGAGTCACCTTCTGGCGTGGCACCCCTTTTCATTTGGATATGTAGAGCCGTGGTTGCTGTTCCCAGCAGACGTTGAGCCAGATGTGCCTGCTATTACAGAAGTGAAGTCTGACAGCTGTTACCTAAACTCTTCAATGGCCCTTATTATGTCTACTTCAGCCTGTTTTGATTTTTGAAGCCTTATTAGATACAACAATTTTTGCCCATGGGGAACAGGCTTTCCCTTTTTGGTGATTGATAGGATACTGGTCACCAGCCAGTGATTAGCAGGATACTATGATTCTTTTTCCCCTGATGAATATTGTGTTAACAGACTACAGCAGCTTTGTGCTACAGCAGATTCATTTGATGTCATAGGGAGATGGATTTCCTTCCATTTTTAGCTTTTATCTGCTTGTATTAATATCTATGTTTAGAGAGGCTGCATGCTCTTAATACATTGATAATTAAGATTGCTGTGTTAAAGGGGGTGGTTATAGGCCAGACACACCCACACATTCCTGGGGATACTTGTAGCAGCTGTACTTGCTGTTTAGCTTGAGGTTTTCCTTGCTCTTTTGCTTCATGTGAAATTTTATGATGAAAAAAATTCTCTTTAATCATCAAGCATTTATTGAGCACCTACTATACTCAGATCTTTTTATGCTCTGCCTTGAAGACTTAAAACAATTTCTACTATTTTTGTGGTGACTTTGGTAATGTATAAAATAGTATGGTTTCGAGCTGGATAATCGGTGTTCCTTAAGGTGGGGACCTATGCCAGTTATTTTATATTGACATTTTCATTGCGTTGATAGAAAACGTGTTAAATGGAAACCCTTGGGTTCTTAGATATTTGTGGATTAATGTTACCACATCTAATGGATATTCCAAGGTATAAAGAAAACAGAGTGAACAGGAAGTTACTAACTTTTTTTGAGTTTCTACATAGGGATTATATTGTGATGGGTGCTTTATATGTGTTAACTGATTTAAACTTCTGGATATTATCTCACACTTCTGCCTTCCTCTACCATTGAAGCCTTTACCTCTTGTCTCATTTATTTCACAAGCTTTTTGGCTCACTGTTTCAAGCATGACTGTTCACTTTGTCTTTGAAAAATTCAGATCACATCACTTCCCTTCCTAAAAGTTTTCTTCACTTTTGTATTCTACAGGTTAACGTCTCTGTCAGGCAAACAAAGCAAGGCCCCTGCCTCCTTGTCCCCTGGCACCCTATCCAGCATGACCTCCTCCTGTTGTATTCCTTTTTGAACTCTCCATTCTTTTCTACTGCCTATCTTTCTTTCCTCTCTCTGAAAAACTCTTAACTCTTCCTTCAAGTTTGAAAGCTTCAGAGAAGTACCTCTCCCGCTCCTACTTCTGACATCATTATTTCTTAAAAGAAAGAAAAAGTAATTCTGAAACACAGAAAAGGTATAATTTCTTTTCTTTTTTTTTTTTTTTT
>NW_016107534.1:2125947-2131809 GCF_001604975.1 Cebus imitator
CAGGCTGGAGTGCCGTGGCACAATCATGGCTTACTTTAGCCTCTAGACCTTATGAGCTCAAGTGATTTTCTTCCTGCCTCAGCCTCCCGAGTATCTGGGAGTACAGAGACACAGCACCACACCTTTTCTGGTAGAGATGAGATCTCACTGTGCTCCCCACGCTGGTCTGGTCGAGAAGTTCTGGCCTCAAGCAATCCTACCACCTCCGCCTCCAACAGTGCTGGGATTACAGGCATGATCCACTGTGCCCTGCCAGGAATGCATTTAGATTGACCAGAGGAAAGAAGGAAGGGAGGAAGGGAAGGAGGGAGGGAAGAAGGGAGGTCAAAGGAGAAACTAATTGGAAGATGAACAGCATAGAGAAACAAGGGCAAGTCATAAAGCCCTCCTCCAAGATTCATTAATAACGGCTTGAGTTTTGTGGACTGACTCCTGATTATGCAGAGACAGAAGTGATATTGATTCATCTCATGAGTTCTGATGCATGCTATTCACAGAAGGAAAGAGAAAAAATCTTATACAAGTTTATTAGTGGTGAGATGACATTCTTTAAGAAATACCATCCTTGATGGCCATTGGGAAACTTGAGCCATTTAATCCTTTTGGCCTAAAAGTAATCTAACAATTCAATATCTTTCTGGGTGACTGTAATTGCTAGCTGTTCGATAGTCATGAAATTTAGTTAGTATTCTTGCTGTTGAATTGATTCTTAATGTTTATTTGCAAAACTTCAAATGTGTATCTAAAGCCTTGAATGCTTTCTCAGAGTTATTCATTGTACACTTGGTAGATATGAAGTATCAATTTTGCAGGCTACCAAAATGGTATTTAATGGTGGCTGACAGGATAGTGTTTAAGGACAATATGTATTAGATACTTAAATTTTTCTGTTATCTGACTCTTGGTACAGATCATTGAATTTAAGTTATACTGAGATTGTAGAAGATCTGCCTGCCTTAATAAACCCAGCTATGCTGCATGTTTATTTAGTACTGGTTCCTTCCTGTGCCTTCTGCTTTCTAACCATATACAGAAGAAAATAAAACAATTTTGGTTTCTACCTTCACATCTGCTTGCATCAGAAAAGATGTCTAAAAAGATGTGAAGGACATTTTTGCGGACACTTCCTGAAGCCTGGAACTGTCTTATGTGATTTGTTGACATCCTTTTTTTTTCTTTACACTTTTCTAATGCCTGCTTCTTCGATCATGCTTAAAGACCCAGGGTTTTACCACATTGCAACTTATAATTTGAGGGTAAATTTGGTAACTCTTGAGCTCCTTAAAAGATGATCTGTTTTATAGCCATATCATTTTCTCTTGAATTTCATTTTAAATTGATCACTGTGTATTTTAGGCATATGCAATGCCCTTTTAATGGCTTCTTGGATAAAATACGTTGTTCAGTTAGATAAGTAAAGAAGTCATCTGGGTTACTGAGCATGACTCACTTAAAATCTCATTAGGAGCAATTTCTCTGCCCACCCCTTGTTAACCATATATTCTGCTGGTGTGCAGAACTTAACTGTTCTAAGAGTTAAAATACGCCACGGAGATCAGGATTTGGGGTAACAGCTCTCCCCTCAAGACAAGGACTATAAGTTTCTTTACTCCACCTTTTTTTTGACCGGCTCCTGGTTTTCCTTATCTCTTTTGTGATAGGTTTCTTTGCTGCATGGTTTTTTTTTTTTCCTCCTAAGAAGGAAATGAGCATATGAGTTAAACTCCAAAGAAGTTTGGAATGATTAATGGATGTGATATCCTGAACATAACCTATTTTTTAATGGCCGTCTGAGTAAGAAACCCCTTTGTGACTGGCCCAAATTGCATGTTTGCTTGTAGTTTTTACCTCGTCTCCTTAGGGAACCTCTGATACACACTTTTCTCATCATTGTCATCTGCTCATTGGAACACCTTTTCTTCTTTTTGTGCTTTTTGTTTGTTGTTTTTTATGTTTGTTTGTTTGTTTTTGAGGGGGACAGGGCCTGGCCCTGTTACCCAGGCTACAGTACAGTGGCTCTATCCTAGCTCACTGCAGCCTCAAATTCCTGGGCTCAAGCTCTCCTCCTGCCTCAGCCTCCCAAGTACCTGGGTCTACAGCTGTGCACTACCATGCCTGCTTAGTATTTAAATTTTTATTGTAAAGTCAAGGTGTCACTATGTTGCCCAGGCTGGTCTTCAACTCTTAGGTTCAAGTCATTTGCCTTCCAATTTTTAAGGCTGTGTAGCTTTCCTGATAACAATAGGAAGTTGTTTTTTCATTTGATCCTCTGAGATTCTGTTGATTTGTGTTGATGTATTAATGTGCCACAAGTATTTCCTTCCTATTTGCTGCCTGCAGATACAGAGGACTTTTGAAATTTAGCTTTGTTCCTTTTCCTCTGTCTCTGTTCTTCCTTGCCGTCCTCCCTAGCTCCCAATTTGGATTAAAACTTAAAGAGTGTAGGCCTAGAAGACATAAGACATTTATACAACCATAGATTTATTACCTTTGAATTTTTGAAAATGAACTTTTAAAGGCTTCTTTTCTATTTTTTAAGGTTTTCAAGTCATGTCAGTGTCTGTGCAGACTGACAACTGGCACTGAGGGAGGGGAGGGGAAAAATTACACTTATCAAAACATTTTCTGAAGGGATCTAACTTCGATTTCCTTTCTATGACCTGATTTAATGGAGACATTTCCACCTCAAAGGAGGATTTCAAGAATGCATATATTCTCACTGGTAGGCGAAACGGGTGCTGCTTTGATGTTCTCACACCCTTGGTTGAATGTGAATGTTACAATGTGGCATGTTTTCCAGGAATCATAGGGAATTGACCCATTTTATGTAACATTTACAGGCCAATGGGCATTTAGAATTAGAAGCAACATCGTTTAGATCTAGTCAATCCTTTCTCCCTTTTTTTTATACAGAGAAAAGAAGGAAATGAAAGTCCAGAGAGATTAAGTAATTTTATTCAACAAACATTATTTGAGCGTGTACCATGTGTCAGACTCAGTACTAGGTGCTGGAGGCTACAGAGATGAATAAGTTTGAGTCCCTGTTGGAGACAAATACATAGTTCCCAGATCATACAGTTTGTAATTAGCGGATTAGGGAATAGAATATTTATGAATTATTCACGAACCAGTCTTTCTGTATTGTTGTGACAAAAATTATCTCAGCTGTCCTTTTTCTCCACCTTTTAATTGACTCAATCATCTAACAAAGATGATTTTTATTTTTTAAACAAAATTAAATCCATGCCCTCTCTTGACCCAGTAACCTCCTTCAGCTGCCATTCTTTCTTGAAAGATTCATTTACATTAATCATGTACATTTTAGCAACTATGCAACCCACTAAAATCTGACTGAAGCTGCTCTTGCGGAACTTCCAGTGGGCATGTTTGGGTCTTCAGAAATCCCCTGAAAGTTTTGAGTCTGTTGTCATATCTTCCTTCTTCAAATTCTTTTCTCCTGTCTTTTTTCCTTTCTTTGTTTTCATTTCCTTAGAGTTTCAACTGCCTGCTGTTGCTTTCTTAAATGGGCCTTATTTTTGCACATGTCCATAGCCAGTGGTCATCCATCCTTCAAGATTTAGCTCAGTATCATCTCATGAAGCATGTCTGACCTTTTCAAGAATTTAGGCACTTCTTTCCCTCTGTTCTTAGAGTACCTTGTATATATTTGCTAATCTTGCAAGTTTTTAGTCTATATGTTAAGCTGCTGCTTCTAATTTCTCTGTCTTGAGAACCAGGGACAATGTCTCCAGTGATTGGCACATATATTTTAACAAATGTAGTTTTACCCAAAAAGACTTCACATTCACTTACGCAAATATGTGTGCAGGCCTCTCTGCCTATTATCTACCCCTCCACCCTGCCCCCTGCAGTGGGTCTCTGTCTGTCTCCACCTCTCTGCTGCATTCTGTGAGCTAGGCCAGTGTATCGCTGTCAAGAAACAGCCTGTGATGATTCACCGTTAATGGTAGATTTATAGTTCTATCAATTGTCTGTCAGTATATTAAGCCAGTTAAGAAGCTTAAACATAACCCTTAGTTACACCATAATCGATTGCCAAACCTTTTTTAAAAAATCCATAAATTACGTATGCATAAACGTGAGCCTAGCCCCGTCTGATTAAATCTGAGTTCATAATTAGTGTGAGACAAATAATTGAACTTTTTTATAGCTAAAATAATGGAATTTCTTGTTTCTCACTGTGGTAGAAAGACTATCCTGCATAGTGGCATTGTTTCCATATTTAATTGTATCCTAAACATTCATGGCAGTGCCCAAACAGGCAAAAGACACCTGTCTGCCTTTAAGAAAATCAAGCGCACTGCAATAAAAAGGCCTGCATGTTGGTTTTCCCTAAAGCCTAATCTTTGACATGTTACATGGCAACGATAGTTCTTTCGGGCCTGATAGTGTGCTGATTCATTTGCCGAGCTAGAATGTATTTCTCGGGATTCCTCATTTTGTTTAGGTTGTTGACCCTTCACCCTTTGCTGTGCTCTTGTACTGGATCAAAATTAGCTGAATAAAACTACATCAAGGTAAAACGAGGTGCAGTCTCAAAAGAAATAGTGGCCATGTGTTACCATTAAACCATTCAGAAAGAAATATTTGGTTTTAATTATAGCCTTTTTAAAAATTTCTAATTAGTTCCAGTGTCAAACTTATGCTTTAGAAGTGTAGAGGCGGTGATATAGATTGTTTTGCTGGTGACTCTGAATTTTTTGTTTGTTTGTTTTTTCTTGTAACCTCCTGGTCTTGGGTTGTGTTCAAATCTGTAAGATTTATTAGGTGAACATTCTGTAGCTAGGTGGCATGATGTTCTGGCTTCTCATTAGCAGTGACCCTGGAGAGATTTCTCATATTCAGCAACATTTGTTTGGAGCTGCCCAGCATCCCTGTCATCGAATGGCGAGGTAGAGCTTGGGTTTGGGTGAGGAGGTCACCTTGTACATATCTCTGGAGTAGGGGGTGGTGCTGTGTGGGGGTGCTCAGGCTCACTGGCTTCCCTTCTCGTTACACATGCTCTGCTCTTCTAGGACAAGGAGCTGAGTGCTTGGAGGAGAGGAAAAGGACTGTTTTTCTGTTGCTCTAAGTCTAAACTATTTAGAGAGGAATCAGTATTGTTTGACGCCCTGTGATAACATCCAGTGGCCATGGATTTTGGAATTAGTTAAATTAGAGTTCAGCTTTTGCTCCTGCCACTTTTAGTGGTGTGGCCAAGGGTCTCTCCGTTTGTTTGAGCCTCTTTTTCTTCATCAGTAAAAATATAGATAATGTTTGTTGACTCTCTTGAATTGCTTTGAAGGTTAAGTGAGCATAGTGGTATCAAAAAGGTGAGCAAGATGTTTTCAATTTCAGGTAGCTTCTAATCACCTATGGTATGTCAGATGCATACATACTGAGTTGGGTTAGACGTACTATGAGAATACAGGATATTTTATTAGAAAATTCACAGAAAGCTTCTGGAGGCGGCAGGCAGCATTTGAGCATGTCTTGCAGAATATTTGGCATTTTCGTCAACAAAATCTTTAACATTGCTGTGTCAGTCACATCTAGGCAGGAAAAATAACATAAAAAGAGGACCACAGGATCCATTAATGGAGCTTGTTCAGCAAGCAAACAGTTTGGAATATAGTTGTTGGGAGCAGAACTAGGCTAGCATGCTTGATTGTTATAGAGTAATAAGTATTTTTGCAGTTAACCAAAGGTTAGGATTTGTATCTGAATATTCTTATATTAATGTGGAAACTGAATTTGATAGCATTCCTGATGCTTCTTGTAGATTAAAGAAATCAGCAGAGTATTCAATAAAATGAGCTTTACCTCTTTTTTTTTTTTTTTTTTGAGACAGGGTTTCACTCT
>NW_016107534.1:2131884-2160119 GCF_001604975.1 Cebus imitator
TCAGGCTAGAGTGCAGTAGTGCCATCTTCACTCACTGCACCCTCAACTTCCTGGGCTCCAGCAGTTCTCCTACGTCAGCCTCCCAGACAGCTACGACTACAGTCACATGCCGCCACACCCAACTAATTTTTGTTTTTATTTTTTGTAGAGACAGGAGACAGGGTCTCACTATTTTGCCCAGTCTGGTCTCTAACCCTTGGACTCAAGTGATTCAGCTGCCTTGGCTTCCCAAAGTGCTGGAATTAAAGGCATGCATCACCATGCCCAGCACTACTTTTTTTTTTCTTAATTGTGATAATGCATACATAACATAAAATTTACCATCTTAACCATTTTTATTTACAGCTCAGAAATGTTAAGTATATTCCCATTATTGTGAAGTATATCTATAGAACATTTCATCTTATAAAACTGAAACTTCGTCCCTATTAAATAGTAATTTCCCTTTCCCCTTCTCCTAGCCCTGGGTATGCATCCAGCTCTACTTTTTTTTTGACAGCTGGCTTAAGAGAAGTTCCTAGACTTCATTCAGAAACATTGCATGATAAAATATGTGATAACAAATCTGGTTAGTTTTTCATCTTACTATAGTAGAAAAATGACATTTTGCTGGTATTTTGGGCCTCCCGTGATTTGCCATGCCCGTTAACCCTTTCTTTATTTACATCCCATTTTATGTAATATAGTAACCACGTTGACACATTTAAGCTAACTTTAGTCTTCCATTTCTATCATGATTGCAATTTACAAAGCCATGAATGCAGCCTTCCTGTGGTTGGGCTTTAAAACTACAAAATGATTCACTGTCCATGAGAGTGTTCGACAGCATATTAGGTAGAAAAACGATCATAGGTTATATTGTATAATTTTTGTATCTTGCACATTCTATGGATTAGGCACATACTGTGACTTGAAAGTCTCTTTGTGTTACCAATTGTTGAATCTTTTGGGCATTTCTCAATTATCACATATTTTAACTGTGGAAGCTCTTTATGTGCACCAGTTCCTTTTTTATTGGGTCTTTTGTGCATATTTGCACAGTGTAGGTGGCCATGCTATGTGGGGGCAGGCCAGGTGAAGGTGGTGATGTGGAATAGGTAAGAGGGAATTTTCCCTGCAGTGTTTTTTATCAAGAGATGTGGACTGCTGCTATCTGATGGTCCCTTTTCTTTGTCCAATTGTGGCCTGCAGAGAGGGGGCTTTTAGCTACTATGTCTGGATCCAGTAAGGAGACAGAAAGCATAGCAGTTATTTTAACAGAGAACATAATGTAAGAAATGATTACCTAGATGTGGGAATGCTAATAAGGTGAAAAAAAGAACCGTAAGGGTAGCATGGAGGTAATAACTACAAGGTGTAGCTCCTGCCCTCTAAGGTTGGGGGAATAAGAAAAGAAAACATGTAAAAATGTAGAAGTTTAGCTCTTGCTTTCTCTGCCATTGTGGTGGGTGCTTAACTTCGCTTTTGGCCATGTCTTCTTATAAGACTTCCAGGATTAAGCAATTCCTGGCCAAGAAAAAAAAGCAAAATAGTCCCATTCCCCAGTGGATTCAGATGAAAACTGGTAATAAAATCAGGTACAACTCCAAGACACTGGAGAAGAACCAAGCTGGGTCTGTAAGGAATTGCACATGAGATGGCACACATATTTATGCTGTCTGAAGGTCACAACCATGTTACCATATCAAGGTGAAAATGTCACCACTTTCTGGAGAATTTGACAGTGTTTCCTCTCTGGATGTGTTATGAATGCCTTGGTTGGCTGGGTTCAGTAATAAATATGTGAGAGCTTTCATTTCAAAAAAAAAAAAAAAAAAAAAAACAACCATAGAAGTTTAGAGGGGGACCATGAGAAACTGGGACATAGACTGCTGTCAACTGATGCTTGTGTCTCTAAGCTTGGAGACTAGTATTAGAACTCCAAGGTCTTGGGACCCAGACCTCCCAGGAGTGCTGCCAGTTGATTAATTCTGATGAATCTGAGGAGGTGTGATAACCTATTTCTGGGAGTGTTAGGAAAACAGCAAGCTGAACTTGCTTGCTGCTACTGGAACAAGCTACCATTGCTGGGAGGAAGAAATAGTACGCGGGAGCCACTGGCAGACTTGAATAGGAAAGACCTGCCCCTTCTTCCTATGCCGGCTCCCTCTGGCACCCCTTATTGACAAAGCCTAAGGAAGCCAACTGGCAAGGCACAAACAGGGTCTGCAGGTTCCCTGCCCCAACATCACCAAGAAAAAGTTTAGAAAGATCAGTTTTAAAACTGAATGACCATAGGATCATAATGGGAACAACTACTGTAACCAACTTGTTCCAGTTTGGTGAGCTTCCCAGGGTGGGCAAGCATGCATTACATGTAGAAATTAATTGACCTTTTCAGGTCTGAGGAACATGTGTGATGAGTGAGAAGCCAGTAGGTAATCGTTCTTGCTACCACAGCGGTTGGGAGTCAGATGAGAGAGAGGAACTACATGGATTCTGGGCTCGAAAGATCTTTGTGGGAGTTCTTTGCTCTGCAATATGTGATATTGGGCATGCTATTTGTCTGGCACCTAACTTCTCAGGTCTCTGTGAAGTAATGCTATCATAATTCGAGCTTTATTTGTTATTGTGAGGATTAGAATTAATATGTTTAACGTGCAAGCACATAGCAGGCACTCAGAGTCCGTGGTGTTTGTTTTGCTTTTAAATGAATTGTAGAAATTTTGAGTAGTGCCAACCCTTTGTGTTAAGGGAGTTAGGCTGGGGTGCCAGCAGTAGGAAAGGTAAGGGTGTTGTTGTCACAATGCAATGGTGATGGGATTAGCATGAAAACACTGTTAAATAGGCACCATTTCAGTTGTTTTATGGCTGGAAGAACAAAGGTATTTAGGGTGACATTACATGAAGCAGGAGATAAAACTGTATTCTCACAGATAAAGGCACCAGTCCCATGTCATTTCCCCCACAGTTACAGAGCGAGAAGTTCCCCATTCTTTCCCTCCTGCCCTCCACCCCCACCTGACTGTTCTGTGCCCTGTGACTTGCCTGCCTATTCACTAGGTACAACCAGCTGGAGAAAAGAACCCCAGCAAGTTCCTGAGCATGGCTTCAGGTTTCTTATGGTCCCTTCACGTAGTAGGGAAAGTCATGCTACGTATATGTATATACAGTGAAATTGCTGTGCTAGCTGGGTACTGAATCTATATGCCCATGCTGTTCATAGTTCTTTTAAGTTTATTTGCCCATATTTCTCCACGGCAGTAGTGGGTGATAAATGTTGGAGTTTTCCGATTGATGTCAAGTAGACTGTACAGTAAAAGAAAGTCATCTTCCTTCTGTAATGTTAGACTGGTATCTGTCCTGAGAAGATATAGGCCTCATTTTACTGAATATTTATGCACAGGCTTAGAATGCTTTGAATTTGGTGGATAAAATATGTGGCACTAGACCTGGCATCCTGATTTAGACCTTGGAGGAATGCAGCTTAGCAAGGCAGAAACCCAGTGTCTAAAGGGAGACCTTTCTGTGTGAACATACATAATTCAGTCTTGTGTTTTGAAATGCACAACAATTTATTGCACAAATTTGACTGGAAATCTGGCTCAGTTGAAGGTTCCACTGGCACCAGCTAAATAATGGTGTCATATCCAGCCTCATTTTCCCTTCTGTGTTCTTCCAGGAAGAAACTTTAATAATAATTATTATTTTTTAATATACTGAAGAAAGGAAGACATTTACAAAGAAGCGTTTCTCCGACAAAATGATATTATCCTCTGAATGGGCTCACCTGCTTCTGCTGTCCGTTACAGAGAAACTTGGTTTCCTGTTGTCGGAGATTTATTTTCTTTTCCTCTTGTTCTTTTCCCCTCTTCTATAACTGTGGGAGCGTTTGTGGCACATCCCTGTGCTGGATGGGTTTCATCTGGCTTGGTGCCTGTACTTTAAGTAACGGGGTTGTCTCTCCTGAGGGCATTCGCTCTCCATTTTTAGCCTGGATATGAACAGTAAGAAATGTGGGAGAAGATTTCTCCATTACTAGAAAACATGATTTGGGGCCAACTGGTTAATTATGAGCTTCCAGTGGAAAGGGAAGTAGTGCCAGAAGGGCATAGCCAGTTGTGATATACTGGTCCCTGCTGCCACCGGTTACCATACCAGTTTCCATTGCCTTGAAAACCTTCAGTCCTGCTTTGTCTTTGAAGGGTTCTTTTCTCTCTTCTCTTTTTCCCCTACTGCTTTTAAATTTTGGCTTCTTATTTGTAGATTTTTTAAAATGCCCTTTCCAGTGAGGGAATCACCCCCTCTTATGTTGATGCTGTTTTTAGTTGATATTCACAACTATTAGCTAGGTAGAAACGGCTCTTCTACAGAGACACTAATTATATTTTATTTCTTCTCAGCTCTGTTTGCTTATTTAATAGCACACAAAGAGTACATTTCATTCACCAAAACTGTATGTCAGTATTGCTGCAGATGAGTCTTTCCAGAACAAAGGAACAGCTCTATGATCTTTCACTACCCTTTCCTTCTTTTCTTCCAATTCAACCTCAGAATATACCAACCCTGTGTTTACTTAGGGTTAATCTCAACTTCATGAGTTTTTTTGAGGAAGCTGGCTCTTTTGATTCCACATTAGGAAAATGTTCATTTTTATATGGTAGTTTACTATCATTTATTTTAGTGTTGAAATATTTTTAGTTTATCGGTTCAGCTTTCTTTGAACTCTGAATAGTATTATATGTGTTTTGTAAGGATTTCTGCTAACTTAGCTAATAATAGATTGAGGGTGTGCTTTTTTCAAGATCATAAGTAAAATAATTCATTATGTCAAACTTGCAGGTGTAGAGAGAATAGAAGGTTGTTTTAAACTCTTAGCCAGGTCAAAAGAGAGCATACTGATTATTTCGGTTTTGTAAATTTAGATTTTCTCTAACATTAAACACAGGCTGCCAAAAGTACTACTTTTTCATTAGTGATTACAAAGAGTGTAGGTTTTGCAGTTTTACAGTGAGATTTCTAGTTAGATGTTTTCTAATCTTTATTCATTACTGGACTTATCTTTGTTAGTGTAAAATCATATTTAGTAATAGTAGCCAGAAGGTTGAGGAATAGCTTGTATCCAACTAGTGTAGTTTAAGCACTCTTCATTCTATGAATTTACTAACAATGGTGTGAAGCTGTAATAATGTAACTGCCCTCCCCTTCAGAGTTCACTTTGAAATTTACTAACCAGATTTATTAAATCCCATAATCACAAGAAATAGAGTTTGAGTTGTCAAAAATAAATTTTTTAGGTAGGCCCTTCTGTATTTCCCATTATATTCCCTCAGTATGTTAATATTTCTAGGAATCTGGCATTATGCTGGGCACTTTCTAGGTACCATAGACACCTTTTTTTTCTCTTTCATAGACATTCCCTCCTGTAGTCTGGTAGAGGAGGGAGGACCCAAGTGATTAGTTCTGTAACTTTGTCTTATCTCGTCTTCTGACCCTTGACATTTTTGCCCTTGTTAACATCCACGTTACATGCTGTAAAACTTAGCTAAGTAGCTTTGCTTCTTAGCAGCAGTAAAAGTATAGATTAGGTTTTCTCATGAAGTCTATATTTGCCCAAATGTTCCTTGAGTGTGAACTTAGAGTTGCCTTAATTTGTACTAATTAGCTTGTTTCTGATTTTTTACAAAGTTTTGAAATAATTTTGCTTGGTTTTCACCACAGAGTCATAAGTAAGTACAGATAATTTTTATTTTGCCGAGTATTTTTTTTTTACTTTTGAGATGGAGTCTCACTCTGTTGCTCAGGCTGGAGAGCAGTGGTGTGATCTCAGCTCACTACAACCTCTACCTCCTGGGTGCAAGCGATTCTCCTGTCTCAGCCTCCCAAGTATCTGAGATTACAGGCACACACCACCATGCCCAGCTAATTTTTGTGTTTTTAGTAGAGATGGGGTTTCACCATGTTAGTCAGGCTGGTCTTGAACTCCTAACCTCAGGTGATCCACCCACCTCAGCCTCCCAAAGTGCTCGGGCATGAGCCACTGTGCCTGGCCTATTTTGCTGATTCTTAAGAGGAAACCAAGACAAGCTCCTACCAAGTAGGAGGCCAGTAGGTTGAGCCAGAATCACTGTCTAGAGCCCCGATCTCCAGTAAATCAGCATCAAGCTGCCTACTACTCTTCGTTATTTGGCTGCCATGAGATATTCAGGGAATGTTTGATTTCAAGGTCCAGGACAGCTCTTTTCCTCATTTAATTTTTAAAAATTAAAATAATTAGCTGGGTGTGATGTTGCATAGTCTCAGCTACTAGCCAGGCTGAGGTGGAAGGATTACATGAGCCTGGAACGTCAAGCTCTTTTCCTCATTGCCTTCAGGAGAACTGAACTCAAGCCTTATTCTCCTCAAAAATTTGATGTACTTTCTCCCTCGTTTTCCCAGGCTTACTGGATGAATCCTCACTGTTCCTCTAGGAAAAGTAGCACAGACTTCATTCTCTCTTGGAGCAGATATTTACTTTCAGAGGACTTTGGGGATGGGAAAAGTTTGTGTCTGGTTACATGTTGGAAGCCATGACTGCACCGGGAAAGGAAGATGGGGCAGGGATCCAGCATCTTTTTTTTTTTTTTTTTTTTCCAAGTTTTCTTCAGTGGCATGGGAGCCACTTTGCTGCTGGTGGCCCAACTTTTTGTAAGCCTTCATGTCCTTTGGCATTTAGGTTCGTGAGGAGTAATGCGGTTTTTTAATTTCACCCTTCCCCCGCCCCCTGCAGTAGTATTTGTAGCTGAGTGAAGGGATTGCATATGGAGTCCCTAGAGCCTTTAATTTATTTAAAAGTCCTGACTGGGTCTTGGGAAAACAAAGACCTGATGCTTGGCTCTTGTTATTTCCTCCCCATCCTTCTCTCTGTCCTCTTCCCTCTCCCATCCTTACCGCGTCTGAGCAATAAATAGCAAGTGCTTCTGAAATACTCTTAGTTGGCTAATATTATTGAGTAGAACAATCTCTAGAGGCAGATTTTCTTTTCTTACATGATGGTCTTGAAAATGGTACTTTAATTTTAGGATATGCAGGTTGCTGTGGAATATAATCATATGCTGTGCGCTGGAGATAACGGGGCAGTCTCTTTAAGGGCATGAGGCTGTCTAAATTTGCTTTAGTTCCTTCCCTGCCGATCCTGTGAAAAGCTTCTTCTCCTACTGGCAAGTTGCCAGGAGACATTTGTAACCAGGACTGTTTCTTGGAATTGCCACTGCCTCCTCTTTTCTGCTGTCACTGTGGCTAGTGTGGGTCCAGACCCCTGGGTGTCTTTGTGGGCTTGGACAGGAGAGGGTCAAGACCTGCCTACTGTTGCCATTCCCTGTCATGGCCAGGTCAGTTTGCTGTCTTAGATTCTCAGATCCCACATCCAGTCTTCCAGTTGGAACTAAGGAATATTTGGAAATTTTGTTTTGCCACTGTTACTACAATGTTTCCTGGTGTCTTATTTGCATAGAAGTTGAAGGGGCATTGAATTCTCCCATTGTTACTAACCTACTTACTTATTTTTATTTTTTATTTTTATTGAAATATTTTGGCATTAATCAAGTTCCCCAGGGTAGCTTTCTGCCTTTAATAAAACTCTGACCCCACCCCCTACCCTGCCTTGTTTTATCGCCTTTGATTTAAAAGTCATGGGGCCAAAAGCCTAAAATACAGACATTTTTGTGGCCCACAAACCTCCTTGTTACTTATTTAAAAATTCAGGTGGCCACATGCAGCGGCTCATGTCTATAATCCTAGCTCTTTGAAAGACTGAGGCGGGGTGGATCACTTGAACCCATGAGTTTGAGATCAGCCCTGGTAACAAGACCCTGTCTCTACAAAAAATTAAAATAATTAGCTAGGCATGGTGGTGCATACCTATAGTCTCAGGTACTTGGAAGGCTGAGATGGATGGATCACGTGAGCCTGGAACGTCAGCGCTGCGGTGAGCCCTCATTATGCCCTTGCATCAGGAGCAGCAACATAGCGAGACTATGTCTCTTAAAGAACAAAAATTAAAAAGCACGTTTGTGGGAATCACACCAGACCTACTGAATCAGATTATCTGGTGTGGGCTTGGTAGTTTGCGTGGTTATAAACTCCCACGTGATTCTTAAGCACACTAAAACCTGACAACCACTGACAGGTGGTGATTGTCTTTTGGCAGTAAAAAACCAAGAGCTGCAGTGTCTAGCTCACAAGCCATGAGTCTCTAGGGTACCTGGGATCAAAATCCCAGCTTTGCCATTACTAGTTATGTGACCTCAGGGAAATTACTTAAACGCTAAGCCTCAATTGCCTTCTGGTAAAAGGGGATCGTGATCCTAACCTGGTAGGATTGCTATTAGCATTAAGCCTATATTTGATAGTGTTATCCATAACTATTATTATTCTTTCAGTTCTAGTGCTTTTCACAGGTGCTAATAGAGCCTTAAAGATGGGATCAGCAGGATCAAATAGGGTTGCCAGAAAGATTGAGAAATTGGAGGGTCCTACACAAGCAGTGAAACACTTAAGGGAGCTAGTTATCTTCATAATCACCTCCTTCTGACCTCACACCTGTACATTGTATCACATAGGTTCCAGTTTTTTAAAAAGTTTTATTTCAATTTCTACCGTTTACCATTTCGTCTTTGCTTCCTGGAATATATGCTAAATGTATTGCATTGTTGTGAATTTGGCATTTGCCCAGATCATGTCTCTGTTACAGACTCTTTACTTTTAAGAGGCATTTCGAGTGGAGAGTATGAAACAGAGCTGGTTGGAAATAAAGCTGTTTTTTATTTGAAACAACTCTTGAGGTGTTTAGATCTGTGAAGCTTCTGTCTATGGTCCTTTAGGAATAGTTAGGTATCTTAGGAAGATAAAAGATACCTTCCATTTGGCAAAGGTGGTTACAGTTTTAAACCTTGCTCGCGCTGCTGGCTTGTAGCTTTCTAGTTAGCAGACCTGCCTTTTATAGAACGTGTTACTGTTTGTGTTAAGGACCATAAAACAGTGGCCATCCCTGTGTGTTCTGTCTCCTGGCTGCCAAGGGAATTGAAAGGTCTTAATTGTAAATATGCCCAGGGCATGTGGTAATGCTCCTATTTTAAGTCTATAATTGAAATGGAAATTGCAGCCTTTGTTTATTAAAATGGCATGTGTGGCAGGGCAACTGGGACTGGTCCATTATTTACTGTTTGAAATTTTATCCATTTTAATCTGATCATGTCTGTAGTTCATATTTTAATTCAACAGTCAATTTTAAGATCATCCTGGAGTATAATTCCACTTGGGTACATTAATTCATATATTATAGTTGAGTCTCCTTTTAAAAATAAAAATCAAACTTGTTTTTGACCCTGTTATAGCATGTTTGTAATTAAATTATTTCTTCTGCCTCACAGAAGGATATATCTAGGGAAGAGTATCCTTTTTTCGAGGAAATAAATGGAATTTAGTGCATTTCTTATGAGGAAAAGAATGGCCCGTTATTCTGCTGAAGGAAGGAATCAAAGTTTGAGATACTGTGAGAAATGGGAAAGGGTGATCAAAGAAGCTTTGGAGATATTCTCTCCCTCAACACTTCCGTCTTAAAAAAGAAAATCTAAGTTTATAGAATAACATAGCAAACATCTGGGTTCCCTTTTCAGCCTTGATATTCTTCCCTGTGTGCTTCAGAGCCTTGTTTTTTTGCCTTTTTTAATGTTGTGTATTACAGAGACAGTTGAAAGTCCCTGTGTACTTGTCCTCAACCCCATTTTCCCCCTTCTCATTTTCTCTTTCTGTTTCCACCCATTCCACATCAGTAACCATTATGTTTTTTTCATTTCTGTGCATTTTTATTCTTTTTCCGCTTACGTAGCTCTATGAATAATATACTATTGTTTGTGTCTGTTTTTAGTCTGCCTTTATATGGGGTTTTACTATATCAGTCTACAACTTGCTTTTCCAGCTCAATTTTGTTTTTTAAATCTGTCCGTTTGCTGTGTTGCTGTAAATCAGCCTACTGTGTATTCCATTGCGTGACTATACCATATCCAGTATTAATATGTTGTTTTACTTGCCTTGCTATGCTTTTTGGCACACTTAATGTATACTTGGAATTCTTTAGCGAAGTACTTGTTTATATTTTTTCCCAATTCATCTATGGGTTTGTTTCTCTTTTTCTTATTGATTCTCAGTTATTTACTGAGTAAATCAAAGTAATCAGAAAAGAACCCTCACCAACTCTCAGAACCACATCTATCCATCCACCTACTGGAATCTGTGTCTGTACACCTGCGGGTGAACTACTGGTGCTCTCTGGAAAGCCATTCCCTCCATGACATGGACATTGCTTTAGCAGTTCTCTTCTCCCTCTTCTTTGCTCCCCATTAGACCATTGCCTGTTATTTCTCCAATCTGAAATCAAACCCAAAAATCTTACCTTTGCTCTGCTGATTCCCTGCCAGGGAAGGCACACGCCACCATAATCTCTTCGTACGTACTTCATGACACAACTTTCTAAAGGACTGTATATATGGGTAACCCTTGAATAGTGTGGGATTTAGGAGTGCCAGCCTCCCACATGGTCAAAAATTCATGTGTAGAACTTTTTACTCCCCCCAAAATCCAACTACTAATAGCCTACTGTTGACCAGAACGGGAGAGGTTGGTCTTGCTGTCACAGGGGTGGAAGGGGCAGGAGAAAATCCACATATAAGTGGACGTGCACAGTTTAAACCCGTCATTCCAGGGTCAGCTGTTCTTGCTGTCTTCAGGGTTTTTTCTTACTATTCTCTTGTACACCCATTTCTAGTTTCAACCAGGCTTTTACCCCTTTGGCTCTACCAAAACTATCCTCATCAAGCTACCAGTGACTCACACTTAGCTAGATTCAAAGTGCAAATCTTAGTTCCAATTTTTGCTTGCCTTAGTTTGTGGCATTTGACACAGTTGATCATTCCTTCTTGTCCATTTGTTTTCCTTTCTTGGTTTCCAGGACAAATGTATTTTGCTGGGTCAGACCAAACTCTATGTTTGTATACCCAACTGCCCATTCAACATCTCCACTCAGGTGTCTAATAGCTGAAGCTCAGTGTGTCTTCTGATCTTACCCTTCTCCCTCTGTCTATTCTATTGGTGATCTTCCCCATCTTATTTGATGACCTCACACATGTTTCCATTTGCTCAGATAAAAAAGGAGTCATTCTTGATTCCTCCTTTTCTTTCATTCCTAATGTTCCATCTGTCTTCTTTCAGAATGTTTCCAGTTCTGACCGCTTCTTACCTTCCTCACTGCTGTTGGCTTGATATACTCTCCCATGATTTCCTGTCCAGATTACTATCATAATGCCCTAATTTGTCTCCTCTGCTCCATCCTTTTCTTGCTACAGTGTGTGTTTTCAATACAAAAGGCAAAGTAATTCTTTCAAATGTGAGGTCAGGTCTGTGTCTTCATCTCCTGCTGCCTCCCCTCCTGCATTCTGCTCTGGCCGCAGTGGTGGTGCCTTTGTTGTTAACGTGCATTGGCTGTTATCTTTGCCTTTCTTCGGATGACTGGGCATTCCATACATCTTTAAGTTTTTGATAAAATGTAATCTCAGTGAGATCTGCCCTGATCTCATTACAGCCGTGTCCCTATACCCCTGTTCCCTCTCCTGCTCTTCATGTTCTTTCTTCCATTTCACTTATCCCCACTAACAGTCAGTGCCTTCTTTGACTTTTCACTTCATTCAGGATGTCTTTTCAGTACAGAACTTTTAAAATTTTAGTGGATCCACGTATATCAACCTTTTTTTTTTTTTCTAATAATTTGTGACTCTTAAGAATTTTTTATTTTCTACACTTTAAGAAAATGAGCTACAATATACATATAAAAATTTAACCATCTTCACCATTTTGAGTATATATATCAATGATAATTTATATTTGGGCTGGACACAGTGGCTCATGTCTGTAATCCTCACACTTTGGGAGGCCAAGGTGGGCGGATCACAAGTTCAGGAGATTGAGTCCATCCTAGCCAACATGGTGAAACCCCATCTCTACTAAAATATAAAAAATTAGCCAGGCGTGGTGGTGTGCGACTGTAGTCCCAGCTACTCAGGAGGCTGAGGCAGGGGAATCACTTGAACCTCGGAGGTGGAGGTTGCAGTGAGCTGAGATCATGCCACTGTATTCCAGCCTGGTGACAGAGCAAGACTCCATCTCAAAAAAAATAATAATAAATAAAATTAATTAAATAAATGAATTATTATACATTCTTTTCACCTTCATTTCTCCCTCATTTATGAAAATCCTGCAGTATCCCAAGATCATTAAGTTTTGTGGGTACAATGTTTAAGAATGAGCTAGGTAAAATTAGGCCTGAATGGGGCTTGAGAATAAGGACTTCATTCAAGTTTTCTTTCACAACCTCCTAATGAACATTGACTAGCGTCCAAATTTTGGCAATTAGCCAAAAATGCCTTCCTGAAAACATGCCAGCTATACCTTTAGATGCTGAGAGGTGGGTATTGGCCCTCCTTCCCAAACTGGTGAGAGGTACAGATGACTGACGTTACCTCTTCCATCTCTAATGTAAGTCATTGTAGGGCCTACATGCAATGTCATTTCTCAGATGTACAGTGATTACAGCACATATTGGTTTGTATGTTATCCACCCACAAGTTTATAAAGCAAGCATTTTTTCCTATTTTTATTTTTTAAAAAATATTTCCATGTAAATTAGAATCTAAACAAGACACTTCTTTTTAAGCAGGCAAGATTCAGCTAAAGTCCTGTTTTCTGAGAATGCATTCCATACCCCAATTGCCTCTTGGAGATTTCAAAGGCTTTTATATACCTGGTAATTTGCAGGAATTGCTTTTGTTTTGTAGTTTCTCAGGGACTTCTAATATCTCTCTTGTAAGATGTTTGCAGATGTCAATAGCTACTAGCTCTGAAGGGTTAGAGTAACAAGATCATTCTGTGGTATCTTGTTTTCTGTTTGTGCTATTAGTTCTTTTCTAGCTTCATGAGAGACATATAATCAGACTCTGAAGGTGCCCTTTTTTTATTGGGGTGTTCGTTGATACATTATTTATTTTCCTTCATTCTTTTGAGGATATTTTGTTCTATGGAGTGTCTTAAAAGCAAGATTCTCATTTAGACAACCATTTTCACACATTTAGTTGTACCTCATCCCATAATCTTCATTTGAAGGCTTGTAACTGTGTTTCTTACCTTTTATTCCTAGTTTTGGAATTACTGACATTCCCAACTGACATTCCCGTGTACCTCTGTGCTGTTTCAGAATACTGTATGTAGGGAGACAGATGTAGTGGTGCATACCTGTAGTTCTAGCTACTCAGGAGGCTGAGATAGAAGACTGCCTGAAGCCAGGAGTTCAAAACTAGCCTAAGCAACATAGTAAAACTCCATATCTTAAAAACAAGCCAACAGAAAAGAGAATATGTAGAGTAAAGTGTAGGATTTTGGGTTCTGAGTTCTGAGGCAAATCATAAGGCTGTGTAAGGTCAGCGTCGTTATTTTGTTCAATTCATTTTTGAAAATGTTCGCTTGGTCTTTAGTAATCACACAGCTACCCTCAGAAAATAGAATGTCCTCTTGTTTGGTAAATATGAATGCACTGACACTTCTTTATTCCTGAGGGCTGATTCTGATAACCATTGATTTTTGTCTTTATTAAAAATCCTGTTTATTACTGGCACCTGGTATCTTCTGTCTGGCAAGCATTCTTACCATTTGATTGAGTGTCATCACCAACTCTGTTTTACGGCTTATATGTCACACTTGGCTCTTAAAGAGATCTCTAATTTGTGATCTATTTTTATAAAATATCTATAATCCTGTACATCTGTCCCTAGTGTTAACCAGCATTCCCCTAACCCAGGCAATTTCTATTCATCCCATTTCCTTTATTTTCTATAAGAAAACCTCAGTGTTACTTTGTTCCCCTAAAGACTGTCATGTTTACGGTCGTATCCTTCCCATTAGACAGTGATCATGACACACCTGGGCCTTGATCAGAGCTCAGCCACCCCAGTGTCTCCTGTTTGGAGTATGTTGACTTCCACATATGATCTGGGAGAATGAGCTGCCTTAGATTTTTAGGAGAGCATTGGAATGATGTTAATTATGCCCTCTGTCCCCACTTTTTTTTTTTTTTTTTAACCAGGAAGCAGAAAACAGTTGGATAGTGAAACTCAAATTTCATGAAATATGAAACTCAAATTTCCTTGACACTGAAAGTGTTCTCTACATTCTCTTAGGAGATTTTCTTGGTCATAGTGAATTGAAATGTTTATATTATATGCTAAGGGCATGGAGGCTTAGTTTGCATCTAGGAGGAAGCATCTATTTCATAGATCCCCTTAACCATAATGCCGACCTTAGGATGATTTTTAAATGGGGCATTAAGATGATGAAGACTTTTTACTTAAGAGTAGTGGCTATTTAGGAAAACACTTAAGAATATCTTCTTTGAGTACAGTTTGAACTACACAGAGGTGTCTCATTTTGTTGGGTGCATAGTATATGGCAAGATTCAGCCAGGTTGGATAAGCATAGAGGATGGGGAATCCATGGTGTACATCTAGGGTAGGGGTTAGTCCTTGATTTTCTCCTTTCTTTCTATACGTTTTGCAAATATTTTCCTAGAGATTCTCAAATCTGTAAAGCAAGTCCTGTTTACAGGATTTGGGTGATTACAAACACTTTCTTATTTGTGAGCCTGTTGTGTGGAAAAGATAGCCCTATTCTCAGTAAAGCATTTCAACCAAATACTTTGAAATCATTTATTATGTATCTTAACACATTTAATATTTGTGATACTAAGAGATAACCAATTTCAGACACTCCTATATCTTGTGCTGTTGGACATGTTTATTTGGTTCTGTTGATTCCTGATGTCGTGTTTTATTTTACTTTTAGGATAAGAACAAGAAACTACGTCCCCTGTATGACATTCCTTACATGTTTGAGGCCCGGGAATTTCTTCGAAAAAAGCTTATTGGGAAGAAGGTAAGTAACTGATGACAGAAGCATATTTGCAAGTGGTTGGGCTTAAGCTAATCTTTTGGAGGCATTGTTGTAAGCCGGGCCCTTTACCGGCAGATGACACTCCTTCATCAAGTCAAGCGGAATTACTTTGATACAAAGAGAGGCGTGTTTATGTGTCAGAAATGGTACCCCATGGGAGAGGTTTAAAATTGGGGCCCTGACCACAGTTTGATTGCCAACAGTCTTACGGCAGGGTCTGGGCCCAATTCCAGTTTTAATAATTGCATATTGCCCTGAGCTCCATTCAGTTGGCTCTCTTGTTCTCTCCAGCCACCTTCATTAAATGTCCAGGGCTATGGAATTTACTAATGAGGGAAAGTTGCTGCGTTTTCATGCTTCCCCTACTCCTGAGGGATAGGCTGGCTATAAAGGGAAGAGGGGATGTCCTGGACTAAGAGCACGCCTATTGGAATGCACTGTGGCGTGAATGCTTCCTCTATTCTTCTTGCCGGCAGAATGTCCTGTACCTGTAGGAGTTTTTTTTCAGGAATGGGTATATGGCTTCCTGATGGTTCATGTGCAGGTTTTTGTGTAGCATGATGACTTTTTTTTTTTTTTTTTTTTTAGAATGAGGAAAGGCTTTAAGAGAGGAAGGTCACGGAAAAGACATTTCTTGATTTTTTTTTTTTTTTTTTTTGAGAAAAGGCCTCACTCTGTTGCCCAGTCTTGAGTGCATGGTGTGATCTCGGCTCACTGCAACCTCTGCCTCCTAAGTTCAAGCATTTCTCCCACCTCAGCCTCCTGAGTAGTTGGGACTACAGGTGTGTACCACCATGCCCAGCTAATTTATGTATTTTTGGGTGGAGACAGTTTCACCATGTTGGCCAGGTTGGTCTCAAACTCTTGACCTCAAGTGATCCACCTGCCTCAGCCTCCCAAAGTGATGGAATTACAGGCATGAGCCACCACACTCAGCCACATGTTGACTTTATATTTGTAACGTAACAGTTCAGAGCCCCTACAGTTCATTTCTTTGTGTTCTTTGTTAAAGCATAGGGATATTCTGTGACTGGCTACAGAATCTGCATTCTGGGAATCTGATAGTGAACCTTTGAGCATTTTTCCTCATGTTCCCACCCTACGAGTCCCGAGTAGTTTCTTATGTCTTGGATCAACAAATAATATGAATGGGATGCTTCCTATGATGCTAATTGAAGGAATGCTATTCAAGGAGGTACTGTGGTTCATTTTTTCCTCACTTAGTGTCAGTTTGGAGTTTAGGAGAAATATCATATTTTGGTTCAATTTTTATTGTGTATTCAGAAAGGCAAAGGCATTCTTTTTTTTAAAATCTGGCCATAACACACTAAATCCATATTAGGATTCCTTACCTGAACCATTGATGCTATGACAGGTTTAATAAGGCTTTGACTTTTGAACTAATACTAAAATAGTGTATCTTAATTATAAATAAAACCATTTTTATTGTATACCGTAGTCACTAGGATGATAAATTATAGCAAGACATTTTGAAGTTGGACATAAGGTAAGATTGCTAATTTTGAGGATTAGAAACCAAACTGGATTCTCTAAAATGAGTATTAAATCTGTTCAGGTTTCTTCAGAGAATAGGCTCATTTGTCATTGTACAAAACTTGACAGCATGCTGTATTCATTCATGAAGTGGAGTAGGAATGATGGCTTTAAGCCTCTTTCGATTTCTGGATCTCCTGTTATCAGATCTAATGTCCAACATCTCTGTTCCACCAAGTTAATATCATTTTACTCATTTACTGGCTCATAAACAATTGCTTATAGATAGCCAAGGAATTTCTTCACAAGTGTGGATTTCTATTGAAATTTATCTAAAATCACATTGAAAGAAGTGGCAGCACATATCTGATTCGTGTGCAGCCAGTTGTGTGACATATATTTTGACATCCACCTGGTTTCTTTGAATATTGCCTTAACCCTGATTCTGTTTCATCCCTGGGACCATAGATCATAGCTTATTGCAGCAGCTGCTGAGTGGTCTTGGAAGGTTAGCCCAAGGCCCTGCTCTCAAAGACTGTATGTCAGGCCATTGTAAAGTCCTCTGTCACAGGATAAAAGGACTGACCTCCAGTGTCAGATATGGTGTCAATTCTTAATCAATTAGGTTCCCTCTGGGTGAGAGAAGCATTCTTTATTGGTTCCTGTATAACAGAGTTGATTTTATTCTATTTGTGCTGAGCTCAAGTTTTGTTCCCCAGAGTGACATTGTATAAATGATGAATATCATATCCCTGAGTAGTGAGTAGGATGCAACTCAGCTCTGCTGGGCTGGAACATTCCTGATGCAAACTGCTTTTCCTGACTCACCACCTGAAACCACTTGCCTGTCTTCTGGGCCCATCACTTGCCACAGTGAACACCCACGTGCTCTGGTGTCTGGGAGCAGGCAGGGCAGTTGCTGCCTTGGGGGGTGGCTAGCACATCATTGCACATTTCTGCCAATTCCCTTCAGACCTCTGCAGCTGTTCAGCATGGCACATGATGATTAAGAGGCACCACGAGGGAGCGTGTATGTCTATATGCCTGTGTGCATGAAAGCTGATTAAGGCGGCCTGTCACAGCTTAAGAAAGATAGTGGAGGTAAAATCATCTTCTCTACCTAGACTATTGTTTGACCTTCTCAGGGAGTCCATAATATGACAATTTTAAGGAGCTGCTAGAATGCAGAGAAATAAGATTGAAGGTAAACTGCCAAGGTGTTTTGTTGGCTTTGCTGACCTCCATCCTGGTTTTTGGAAATCGATTCGCTTCCTAGATTTAATTCTGGATTAATGCCTTTAATTAAATTACCCATACTTCTCTTGGAGGCTTTCTTTTGTAATTTGTGAACTGGGACTATTATATGCCTTCCTTCTCTCATGAAGTTGAGTTATGAGAATCTAGGATGATAGTAAGCTTTCAGGTTTGTCCAGATGCCAGTAAAGTACATGGTTTGATTTTGCTTAATACTGTTTTTGTATAGAATCTATCATAGCCCTACTTTTTCGGTTATGATTTGTTCCTGGTTCTGATATCATGAGAAGTGCATCAATGTGCAACTAATCTGACATGAGTAGTATTTTTCCCTGTCTGACTTTGTTGGCTCTGCTGACTTTATTGCCTTTTCAACCCATTGCATGAATTCCAGTGTTATTTAATTAGATCTGCATGAGGGCTTTAGCTTCCACAAAATGAGTATGTGCTGATGCTATAGGGTGTGTATGTGTGTGTTTCTAGCAGAGAGAGTGGTAGAAGAATACATGTGTATTCTTGAAGCATTTTGGAAACTCCCTCAATTGCTATACTGTCTACTAGAACTCCCTTCCCATCTCCTGTTTACCATCTGCCCTCTTTCACTAAAATCTAGACTAAGGAATATTCACAGCGAAGAGTTTTGTGTTAATTTCTTCAGGGGCCCATCATGAACTGGAATTTGTAATAAGTTTAACATGTTTTTTAGTTTTACAGAATGATTTTCTTGGTACATGAATAAGATGGTGAGACTGGTGTCCTCAGGCTGTGGTCCTCTTCTGATAGCAGGAGCAATCTTTTCCTGTGTTTATAATTTTTCCCCCTTAATGCTTAGAGATCAGTTTGCATTGCCCTAGTCATTTTGCTCTTAGGAAAATAAGATAATAACTGGAATTTTCATTGGGATTTCCCTCTGCTATCTTATAAAATATCTAAAGTTGAGACTCATTATGGTTTATCCATGTAATACAGTTTTGTAAAATGACATATGAGTCATTTCTATAACTCCTGTCCCTTAATTGCAGAATTTCTATCACCATGGGAACCATTGTATTTAAACTTGGAATTTGCTTGGACAACTGGAGTTTCAAAAATGATGGAAAAGATGGAATTGCAAGAAGCCAGCATGTATTGAAGCTTCAGTGCTGACAGTAGATGCTCGTTGTAAACTGTCCTATCACAGAGACCTGTCCTAAAAATATATGCCTATACCCTAATGTCTCTTTTACTATTTCTCTTGAATGAGCAAATATTGTGGATGAGCCTCATTTGTAAACTAGCAGTGGCTTTTGTGTGGTTTTCATGCAATTGAAATTTGTCCTCTGAACTAACCCAGCTCTTTTTAGGCACTTAAAATTGGGCATTTTTCTTGATCAGTGCAGACATTTGGGAAGTTATAGGGCTATAAATCATTTGGTGAGTTATTTCAAATCCAGATGGCCTTAGATTGTTGTTCTCTTTTCAAAATCTGTCTTTCTTGAGGTATATACTTTTAGGGCGTGGAGAAGGGAATGATCTCCATGTGCACCAGACTTATAAATCCAGACTTTCCAAGACTAATCTCTTAATCTTCTGGCAGACAACTGGCTCTCCTCCAGTGTAATGGGAGTTACCCCATTATCTAATGGTGTCAGACATCTTTAAAACCCTCTTATTCCAGTCCCTCACCCAGTCCTGCCAGACAAATATCTGAATGTTTCCTCCTTTCCAGTGCAGTGCTCCTGCCTTGCTTTATATCTCATCTGGCCTGGACTCCTATGTGGCCTTTCTACTGATTTTGTCACAAGAATCAGGGTGTTAGACTGCCTCCTCATGTCAGTAATCCAAAATCAATCTGGAAATGGTTAATATATGCGATGATATTATCTCTATTCTGGGTAAATGTGCTTCTGTGAGCTAGGTTGGCAACCCAACTACTGTTTATAGCCTTGTTTCTATGGAATGAAATATTCCAAATGTCTAAGCAGAGTTTTGGGAGATGTGGCTCATTTGTAATTTGGTGACTGCCATTGTATGATTTTCATGCCGTTGGAATTTCTTCTGTGAACTAGACAGACTCTTTTTTTTTTTGTAAGGCATTTGATAAAATGCCTATAGTATCTTTTTTGTTGTTGTTTGCTTTTTTTGAGACAGAGTCTCACTCCAGTCTCACTGGAGTGCAGTGGCGCAATCTTGGCTCACTGCAACCTCCGCCTCCCGGGTTCAAGCAATTCTCCTGCCTCTGCCTCCTGAGTAGCCGGGACTACAGGTGCGCACCACCATGCCCAGCTAATTTTTGTATTTTTAGTAGAGATGGGGTTTCACCATGTTGACCAGGATGGTCTTGATCTCCTGACCTCGTGATCCACCCGCCTCGGCCTCCCGAAGTGCTGGGATTACAGGCGTGAGCCACTGCACCTGGCCATGCCTATTGTATCTTTAAGGGTTAGGACTGCTGTTTATTGGGTTAAGCACTGAACTCTAAGAGCTTTGTTTCACTTTTAATTTTGCCTCCACCCTGCAAGATCTACATATTGTTCTTGTCTCTACAGGTAAAAAAACAAAACAAAACAAAACAAAACTGGAACTCACAGAAAAGTACTTTACCCTGATGCCAATGCTTTTAATTGCTATGCTGAATTAAAGACTCTCGGAAATGTTTACTTCTCTGTTGTGTATACTGACTCAGATGTAGACAGTGTCGTGGTATTTTTGGAGTAATGTCTGTTCCTGTATATAATACATACTTTGCATGCTGCAAGAAACTTGGTTCTTCGGGTAGTCTATAGCTATCAGGAGGTGGTAATAGCATTATATATCCGCCTTCAGAGTGCTTTTAGCCCTCTAGACATTATCTCATTAGTCTTTGAGACGTCCCTGTGAAGTCGTGTTTCATCAAGTCATTCTTCAGAGAAAGCAGTGTTAGATTACATGTTCTTCGCCTAGATATACAGACAATGTGAAGTCCTCGATAACATTGCTAAGCCAATTTTGAAGCTTGATTTCTCTTTCTCTTCATTCCCTTGGCATAGGTGCAACTTCCTTGAGTGTCAGGGAGAAAGGAAGGACAGGTGTTTCTTTTTTATCTTGGCACAGAGTCATGGAGAAGTTGAGGGGCACCGTAGGTGCTTGTTCCACTGTGCAAGAATAGATCTCCAAAGGTACCAGGAGTAACATTCCATAGCAGGAGCAGTTTTTCACTTCACTAATGAGAGCTCTTCAAGGGCATAGCGCTTTCCTGAGGAGGACTCCACCCTTCTCCCTGGCTATGTATCAGGGTTGTCCTTTTTTCTTAAAAACACTTGTATGTTCTGTCTGTTGCGGTGTGCTAACCTAATCAGCTGTGTTAAGTACAAGGCTGGGAGTTTGGGGATTCTTGTTCTTAATTACCTCTATTTAAGTTTTGATTTATAAACATTTCTTTATTCATCTCCACATTTTTCACCTCATATTAATTTGATTCATTCATACTATGGAAAAGTCCTTTACATTAACGATCAAAGCAGGCCCTAAGGTTGTGAATGCATTGTGATTTAAATTGACAGGTTTATACAAGGTTGCTAGTCCTTGCCTCTTTAGTGCCAGCTGTTCAGTGTGGCTGTAAATTTTTTGAACAAATGACTGAAGATATTTGCCAAATTGAGAGCTGTTTTGAATGACTTGTAATTTCAGACCATGCATTTTTCTAGGAAGAGTTCTCCCACTTGGAAGTGGTAGGAATGTGTCAAACTGTATTGGAGGCCATGGTTCATTTTACATGCCCTTTACCCTTTGGGTTTTGGGAAGGATCCTAATCTTCTACCCCTTTATTATTTTTTTCTTTTTCTTTTTTGTGATGGAGTTGTGTTCTTGTTGCCCGGACTGGAGTGCAATGGCGTGATCTCGGCTCACTACAACCTCCACCTCCTGTGTTCAAGTGATTCTCCTGCCTCAGCCTCCTGAGTAGCTGGGATTACAGGCATGTGCCACCACACCTGGCTAATTTTTTTGTATTTTTAGTAGAGATGGGGTTTCTCCATGTTGATCAGACTGATTTTGAACTCCCAACCTCAGGTGATCCTCCCACCTCAGCCTCCCAAAGTGCTGGGATTACAGGCTTGAGACATGGTACCCGGCCCTATCCCTGATGATTCTTGAGGGCTCTTGTGTAGTGAGGGTTGATTAACATAAATGACTGGAGTTGCCTGTTTCTGGAAGCTCAGCAAGGTAGCTTTCTTCCTGCTGCCACCTAAATGCTCTTTTCAATAATGAGATTTTGGTTGTCTTTTGTTGTTGTTTTCCCTGCAGATTCTAAAAAGTACCCCTGTGCTTTGAGGGCCATCAGGGTGTTGAGGGGAGCACACAGCTCTTTGGTGAAGTGTGTTATTTGTTGTTGTTGTTTTGAGACAGAGTTTTGCTTTTGTGGCCCAGGCTGGAGTGCAGTGGCATGATCTTGGCTCACTGCAATCTCCGCCTGCCAGATTCAAGCAGTTCTCCTGCCTCAGCCTCCCAAGTAGCTGAGATTACAGGGACCTACCACCATGCCTGGGTAATTTTTTGTATTTTTCTTAGATGGGGTTTCACCATGTTGGCCTGGCTGGTTTTGAACTCCTGACATCGGGTGATTCACCCACCTTGGCCTTCCAAAGTGCTGGATTACAGGCATGAGCCACCACACCTGGCCTTGAAATGTGTTATTTGTATGATGTATATTTTAATATCCTCTTCAAAAAGCATCTCTAAGTTAAATGAAACAAGAGTTTTCAACTGCATTCCTGGAAATTTCTTATGTATGCTCACCTGAGGGAAATGATTTATTAGCTACCAGAATCCTCGAGATTCTCATATCTCTGGATAATACTCTTATATTACTTTGCTTATTATTAAAGACTTTCTTACTTGGACTCCCAAATTGCCCATAGTTTTCTGGTGAATGTTCCTATATTTATAACATGATTTGTGGTCTTAAGCCACCCACTCCTGATCTTTTCAGCTAGGTTTCTGAAATGTCGTCCTTGGGGCTGGAACTTTCCATGCTTACTCTCTGCAAACCAAGATTTTATTTTAGGGGAGATTTGTGCTGAATCAGCTCAGCTGTGTTTGGGGGTAGGGAGAGGACAGGCTTTTTTTCCCACTTTAAAAATAACCCTTATGTGCCAAAAAACCCTATAAAATGTGCTGAGTTGCAAATCTTCCAACTTCCTATACCTCCTGGTTTACAGAGAATAGATTCTTTTGAGCTTGGGCTTGATACTGTGCAGAATATCTTATGTTGTAGACGAGTATAAAGTGAGGCTGGATGCAGATGTGCCCATTTGGAAAGGAAACCTGACAATTGCTATCTTTTTTCAGTATATTTTCCTCCAGAATACAGGTAGTTTAGTCTGTTATAAGGATCTATATAGGGATAAAAGATAGAGGTTTTCTAATGAGAAAAAGTTTTCTTATGTATCTGTGAAGTAATTCATATCATTCAGAAAAAGTCCAATTGGAAAGCACCAACATTCCAGGGTCTCTGTGTATGTGGCATCTCTTTTTATTATGCTTGGTGAAGTTGGGCTAATTGTTTAGGTTGCTTGAATATTTCTTTCCCAAGGGTATGAGCAATTCGTTTATGTGTAGAAAGATACAATACACTAATGTCTGTTGATTCTAAGGTTGAAATTTGTCGACTTTTTATAGTTGGGTGATAGAAGTGATATTTTAAAGGCTGCCTCTTCATAATTGGTTCATGTAGCTGTAAGTTAAAAAAATGAGCCCTTTGTTTTAATGTATTTAAAATCTGAGTGATACTTTTTGCTCTTATGTGAAAGAGGTTATTTTTATTGATACCCAGAATTGCCTTTTTTATCTTTTACCTGAGGAGTTATCATCTTCTGGCAAAGTTTTAGATATCCCTAGAATGCAACAGCTCTATCCCATGAGTAGGACAGGCCTTCCTTATGTTTTCATGATAGCACGTGTAGTGGGCTGTACAGCCTGTCCTCGGAATACTCATCCATCTGGAACCTTAGAATGTGACCTTATTTGGAAATAAGGTCTTTGCAGATGTAATTAGCTAAGTTAAAATCAAGTGATACTGGATTATGATGGACCCTAAATTCAGTGACCAGTCTCTTCATAAGACGAAGAGGATCTATTGCCAGGTGTGGAGGCATGCACCTGTAGTCCCAGCTACCTGGGAGGCGAGGTGGGAGGATTGCTTGAGCCTAGGAGTTGGAGGCTGCAGTGAACCATGATCATGCCACTGCACTCTAGTCTGAGCAACAGAGTGAGACCCCAACTCCTGGAGGAGGAGGAGGAGGAAGAGGAAGAAGAACAGAAGGAGGAGGAGTATTAGGCACAGAGAGAAAGAGACCATGTGGCAATGGAGGTAGAGACTGGAGTGGTTTTAGTTACAAGCCAGGAAATGCCAACCATTGCAGGATGCACCAGCTAGGAAGAGGCAACAAAGGATACCTCCCTGGGCCGTCAGAGGTATAATGACCCTGCCTACACCTTGATTTCAACTTAGAACTTTTGGAACTTTGAGGGGGTAAACTTCTGTTGTTTTAAGCCAGCCAGTTTGCGGTACTTTGTTACGGCAGCCCCAGGAAAGCAGTTTAGCTTCTTATGGTATCTGGCCACTTGACTCTTGGACAGACCTCTTGTTTCTGGGTTTCTACTTCAGTAGTTAGTTTCTTTGCCAAAGTAATCTGTGAGATAGGGTTTGATAATGTCAGCATTCTTTCATTTCTGATTTCCTGCCTGTCTTGTCTTGCATCCTTTATTTGTGTTCATTCTTTCCGTCAATATTCTTTCTGGGTGCTAATGCCTTCCCTCTTGCAGACCAGCTGACAGTCGGTGTGGTGGAATTGATACACCCAAGCGCATTTCCAGTGTCATCCATAGGCTCACCCCAAACTGTTGTCCTGTTTTCTTCACTTGATGTCCACTTAGGAAGGCTGCCCGGTCTCATGGCCATCCTAGTCACAGGGCCTCCATCGCTTCTACTTAGTAATTAGCAGGATTTTGAAATATGACACGCCCTGGGAGAAATCATCCCTGGCAGTAGCTCTTGATGAGCCATGCTCATCCCATTCAAGGTTGATGAATAGAACATTAGGAATAATTAGCACAAACCTGTCTTCTGGAACACCATCTCTAACATTCTGCCTGCTTACAGAGAGCATTATGTGGCACTGTGCAGGAATTTTCTTCAGTAACTATAGGAATCCCAGGTTTCCTCTTTAATCTGGCCTTTTTGGATAAGATATTTTTTCTGTAGCTTTGCCTTCTCACCTCTTCTGGCTTGAACAAGTGGACTGCGCTGAGGAGCAAGTAGTCCTCTGAAAACAAAGGTCAATAATTAATATGTTTATTTTCTTTAGGACTCAGTCCCTGAAGCTTTGGTCATGTGTAAACACTTGCTGTATTAAGAAGGCCTTAACTAGTAACACCAATTCATTTCTAAAACTCATTTTTCTTTTCTTTTTTTTGAGACAACATCTCACTCTGTGACCCAGGCTGCTGTGCAGTGATGCAATCTTGGCTCATGGCACCCTCCACCTCCTGGTTTCAAGCGATTCTCATGCCTCAGCCCCCCGAGTAGCTGGACTGTAGGCATGTACCACTGCGCCCAGCTAATTTTTGTATTTTTAGTAGAGATAGGGTTTCACCATGTTTGCCAGGCCAGTCTCGAACTTCCCAATTTCAGGTTATCTGTCTGCCTTGGCCTCCCAAAGTGGTGGGATTACAGGCGTGAGCCATTCTGCCTAGCTAATGCATTTCTGTTATTCATTTAGCAAATATTTTTTAGCAACTATTCAGTGCCAGCCTTTGTTCTAGGAATAAAATACTTTAGAAAAGGCACATAGTTGTTTGGTACCTTTATAGAGGTGCAGTAAAGATGAATAAAATATCATCTCTGTTGCAAGTTGCTTACAGTCTAATGGGGGTAAGATGGCATCTGTTGTATGAGAAGTTGAATAAGAACAGGTTTGAATAACTGTTAAGATAACAGAAATGTATCACTTGGTGGTATTTGATTAATATTAATGCAAAGTCTGCTGATTGTGGTTATCTTTCACAGATAGGAGAGGTCTCACCCGCTGGGTGACCTCAGCTTCCAGTCATAATCCTGACTCTTAGGAATATTTCTGCCCCTAACTTCTTTCTCTGCTTATAGATTTCTGCTAGCAGCTGCTGACCAGTGGATACCCCACTGCAGGGTTCAGTAGGTAGTTGACATCTGTCACGTCCAAAATATAGTTCAGAGTTTCCATATGATTTTTTTTTTCTCCTGCCCACAAAGTGCCTTGGCTTTGCTATTGATCTTTCTTAATGTTATCTCCCATCCCTTGTGCCAAACATTAAAACCAGGAGTCACCCAGCCCCTAACCCAATCTTTTCTGTAACCAAATTCATCATTACTCCTCTTTTTCATGTTTTTTTCAGTGAATCTCTTAGTCTGTGTCTTCCTTATCTCTCATTTTAATTATTGGAACTTCATCTTAACTACTTGCCCTGTTTCTTCTGTTTATGTCATCTTCCAGATTACTGTCACAGTTGCTTTCAAAATGGATAGGCCTGATCATGTCACCAACTCTACTGATACCCATTTGGCTACAGAAAAGAATCTGACTCCCTAGACGAATATATAATGAAAAGCAAAGAAAAAGCAGCTGTATGTAAAATACTGTGACTTCCAGTGAGCATCTTGCTTCCATTTCCAGTCTGATTTCCGGCACTGTTCTCCACATAATATGTCACAAAGAACTTCTCACCATTCCATGGACATGCCAAGCCATTGCACAACTTCTTGCTTTCATACTTTTTTTTTTTTTTGTTATCAGAAATCTTACCTCTATTCTGTATTTCTGGATTGTTATGTAACGTCTGGTGTTCTTTGTCCTCTTGTGATGTTTTTGTGACCATTTCTGTTATAGTAGTTCCTAGGTCTGACCTACCTCCCCATCTCATAGGGCAAAGAGCCTGTCTTGTCTTTTCATTGGCTCACAGTTCCTGAGACTGTGCTTGACATTGAGAATGAGGTTGAGGGCCTCAATAAATCTTTACAGAAGGGGTGGGATTTGTCCTGTGCTTTGTCATATCAAAGATTTGGATGTGGAGAAGGGATGGAGAAGGCCTGTCATAATAGCTCTGAGCTGGGAAAATGGTTTCCTTGTCACCTGCTTTTTAAATTTCCTTATACTGTTATATAACACTTGGAGCCCTAATTCAAGGAGACTTTAGGTATAAGTACTGTCTAACCGAATACAAACCAAGACTTTAAAAATGCATTGGATAAATATGTTTCATATGTTTTGCTGTATATGAACTAAAATTGTTGGGTTATCACTACATCTGATTGGCAGCTTGTAATGTGAAGTCTTCATGAGGGAAGCTGAGCAGTCATTCCTTAGTGCTGTGGGTCTGATTTGGGACTTTTCTGTGTCTTTTTTTCATTATTGAAAATGTACATTATTTGTATCCTGTTCTTAAAAAGCACAGAAGGATTTACTCAACTAATAGGCAATAAACTAATTTTTTTTTGGCTTGAATTCTCTATTATTAAAGTTTTAAGTAATATAAGGTTGATGGGCCTTGACTGAACCCTGCTGTTCCCACCTCCCTCTCAACCCCTGGCTTGGGATTATTAATGTTTCTATTTCCCAGTAACAGTGCAAATGAATTGGAAATCTGTAAGTCAGTGCCTTACTCCACTCTGCTGTGTCTGCAATGTATGGCATACATTTTTGCCTAGCAGGTTGCTACAGAGCCCAGCTCCTCAGAGCCCATCCTAGTAGAATCTGATGCACAGGGTGGGCAGTAAAACAGCAAAATTTCCTCCACCAGGCTAGGTTTCTACCACCTCCAAACCTTTAACCCCCATAAAAAAGACACCAAAAGAAAAGCAAAGAGAGGAAAAGTAAAGATTGGAAGAAAGACAAAAGTCACAGAGGTGATCTAGTCTTTAATTGGAAGTTTAGGTGACTGTGTTTTGGTAAGATGGTGTCTCATGCATCTAGAGAACCGGGGAGGTTTTTTTTAGCTTTCTGATTGAATCTTTCAACATTTAAGTGAGAAAATCATAATTTGATGATTTATGTGTTCATGAGACCTCTGTTTCTTCATTTGTAAAATGGACATCATGTTTGACACCTATGATTCCTTGGGTTTGTATAGTATAGGAGAGAGTGTAAGCAAACAGCCACATTAGAAGTAAATTTGAACAGGTCAGAATGGATGGAACTGTTTTAGTTCTTCAGGGTGGAACTATAGAAGCTAGCACCTCAAATGCAGACCTGCAGCCTTGTCCAGAATTTGTCAGGCTACATTAAAATGAAGAGATGAGATATTTCCATGACCTCAGGCTGAAAGATATGCTGTTGAAGATTGTGTATTGTCACATTCTTATACTTGGAATGAATTCAATTCTTTCTTTCTCTTTCTTTCCTTCCTTCCTTCCTTCCTTCCTTCTTTCTTCCTTTCTTTCTTTCTTTCTTTCTTTCTTCTTTCTTTCTTTTTCTTTTTTTCTTCTT
>NW_016107534.1:2160235-2196701 GCF_001604975.1 Cebus imitator
CTCAGCCTCCCAAGTAGCTGGGACTACAGGCACACACCACCACACCCAGCTAATTTTTGTATTTTTAGTAGAGACGGGGTTTCACCATGTTGGCCAGGATGGTCTCGATCTCTTGACCTGGTGATCCGTCCGCCTTGGCCTCCCAAAGTGCTGGGGTTACAGGCTTGAGCCACCGCACTCGGCCGAATTCAATTCTTTCATTGTTCCCATTTTCTTAATTTAGAAAATCCAAAGGTTACTTTTTCTCTATCCTCTAAAAAGATGATCTTACTAAAGTATACAGAAAGACTCAATTTGTCATCCTGGTATTTCTAATCAGATTCTAACTTAACAACATTTACTTATAAATATGTAGTTTTCCCAGTATTGACTCTGAAGAGGACCACCATAAAGAGGCAAGTGGTTTTCCACCATGGAATGCTGGCTCATCTTGTAGGATAGGCTGGAGGTGGAAAAACTCGGGAGCCTGGGGTCCTGGCCTGAAGTACATCTAGTCTTTGTTCATCTCACCCCCGTTTTATTTTGGCCCTTAGTTAACCCCTCTCTAAAAACAGAAGGGATCGACAGGCAGGCTCTGAGGGTCAGTTCATAAACCCCAGTTTGAAGATTTGTTGACCTGTTTTGCATAGACTGGACTACTTTTACAGTTCCACAAGTTTAATCTTTTCATCATCAAAGATTGTTGTATTTTAAATATCAAGGAATTTGATGAATACTAATGTGATGGCTATGTGCCACGCACAAACCCTCGATTCCTGTGGCCACTGGGTGATTCTTTGAACTTACTGTGAACACTGATTGTTAAAGGCCTGTTTGCTGAGAATGCTATAATATAAATCTCTACTGCTTCTCTGCGGTGGTTTTAATTATCTTAGTCACCCATTATGCCCACCTTCTCCCAACCCCTACAAGCTAGGAGATTGAATTCATTCTTTCTCCATCTCTGTTTATGTTACCAGGTTAGGGTCAAAGCAGATTTTTTTATCTGAAATGTTTAAGTGGTTAGGGTAGGGTTACAATCCAGTTAGTTACTGGGGAAAGGAATTACTTTCTACTTTTCTAAGATGTGTGGTTCCTAATGATTTTCTCCCACTTGAGAGCTGGTGGTGGTTTACTTCTGTCATTTGTCAGTTCACTACATTTTGAAATAATGGCTTTAGGAATCCATTGCCATCAGAATGATTGACTTCTTGACATTATCCAGGTGCTTTTTCACATTTTCCCCTAGTTTCTCCTATTGCCAGTGGTGGAGTTTGCTTGCTGGCAGCAGTCTAGAAGAAAAGCAGCATGTAGTTTGAACTCCACAGCATGGGAGAGCTTTTGAAGATCAAAGACAAAGATGAGTCATGTTGCTGTTCTTCGGTATTTCTGCTTTGGTGTAGTTAATCACAGCTTTCCAAGGGGCAAATGGTAATAAGATCACTATGTCTAGATAGATTTATGATGTCTCTCTCACCATTCAGAGACTGAAAGTAGAATTGATAGTCTTTTTAATGTTACAGACACAAACTTCCCCTTCCTTCTTTCTCTCTAACCTCATTTTCTTTCCTCCCTATCCTTCCTTTCCCCCCTTTCCTTTGTGTTCCATTTTCCATCCCCCTCCTCAAAGTATCTTAGATTTCCAACCTGAAATTGTCAAAATGCTAAGCTTGTAGTAGCTCTCACTTTCCAATATATAGACTGCATCTGCCTTTATGTCTGATTTGGCTGTTGTAGTGGATCCCTGGGACCTTTCTGGCCTTAACAAGAAAAAAGTGATTTGCTAAATGCCGTATTTTCTTGTTTCTGTTCTTCCTTCCAGCAGCATGAAGCTTGGTTCCGTACCAGAGTTGACAGAGCATTAGCTTTTCTCTGAACCAGGCCTGCTTAAGTTTTTGCTTGATGGCTCCAGTTTTTTCTTGGCCTTGGATCCTCCCCAATGAACACTCAGAATGTTCCAGGCGAGATTATATTGTGTAGTACATTTAAAACTCTCTGCCTTCTTTAACTGTCATTTCCCATTGTTTTTGGAAAACAGAAAACATGGACAAGGAAAATGTTGTATTAGTCATTCCTCTTAGTCTGGGTTTCTCCTCCTAAGGAGTTCTAGTTGATGGGCCAGTGTACGTGTGTCCTTGCTGGGTGCTCTAATGATGGATTTGCCTGATGCTGCCCCAAGCACAAGTGGCATGTGGGGTGCTTGGATATTGTTTCAGCTAGTAAAAGAGTAAGTACTTGGATAACACTGACCTGCTTCAGAGTCTGTTGTTTTCTTTGAATGACTCAGCTTTCTGTAATTCACATTTGGATTGGATTTTTTTTTTCCTGGACTCCATGTCATCATCTCTGCTCTCCAACTCTGTCTCCAGGTTGATGGGTAGCAGTACAGGGTTGATTTCTCTGTGTCCTTGTTTTTTCTGTTTCTTTCAGTGATTGCTTTTTACATTGGGATGATTTCTATGGTCAGGCAAAGGTACTTTTCCTTACAGGATTTTTTTAAATTTAGTTTTTAAACAGCCAGGAAGATACAATTTAAAAAAAAATTTTTTTGTTTTATATAACATAACTTGTTCTTTACATTTTAAAAATAGATGTAGAAAGGATGTGTTAAAAAAAATAGCTGCGTAGAAAGCACATATATGGATAAAGCAGTGATTAAAAAAATTTTTTCTTCTAAAGATTTTAAAAAGTCAGATCAAGAAAGTAAATGAATTTGGTTGTTTTATTGCTGAAACAGACATTTTGACGTCATTTGACAGGAAAGCCAATATGGAAACATAGGATATTTTCTGACAAGCTATTATATAAAATGGGCAGACATTTGAATTATTTAACATCGCTTTTACCTTTTAGACATTTTTATTTATGGGGAAATCAATATCATTTTAAGATTTTCTCTTGGTGTGTTCATTTTTTATTTTAATTATTATTTTTATCAGATAATGCATTTACTTGGTTTAAAATTCAAATGCGTATAAAGAGTATACAATTGGAGACCTTTCTTTTGCCCTAGTCCTTCACAGGTTCATTTTATCACCAAAGAAGCAACCAATATTACCATTTCCTTGTGAATCTTTTCAGGGATATTTTAGGCCTACACAGGAAGATATGTTTGTGGGTAGATATTCTCCCGTTTTACACATATGCTAGCATCATGAATACAGTTTAAATTTCATACATATCACCAAAAATATATATTTGCATTTGTGTTTCAATTCTGTGTGCTTGCAGGTGGTAAAGGTTTATCATATTTGATCTGTACAACTTAGAGAGAGCTTGCAATTTTCATGTAAAATTTTAGCCTAGTTTTCTCTATGGCCATAATTTTCCTACTTGAAAATGCGATTGTGAATTCTGCTAATACTGGTGATATTGTCCATTCTATTCTTGTTTATGATACTGTATTTTTTTTTTCTATTTTGTTGTAAGTAACATTTACTGCTCATTTTTTCAATCATAAAAGCAGCACTTGTTTATTCTAAAAATCTTAAAGAGGAAAAGATAAAGGGAAGAAAACCCCTACCACCCAGGGCAGCATCTGTTAATACTTGAGTGTGTATTACTCCAGTCTTTTTTTGTTAAATGCACTTGTATATTTGCATAATTTTCAACTTAGCTATAATTATATGTTACTTACTGTTTTGTAACCTGCACAATATGATGGTTTTTCTTTGTCATTAAATAGTCTTCTACATGAGATATTTTATCATTTAATGTCATTGAATATTTAATCAATATCCTGTCGTTGGCTATTTGTAGTGGTTTAGTGTATGAGCTTTGCAACCAAATAGCCATGAGTTTCAGTCTCTGGGGTAGCATCACCTAACGCAGTCCTGTCATGACCATTAAATGAGGTGATATATGTTAAGCATTTAGTGCAGTGCTTGGCACATTGTAAGAGCACAATCGATAACAGCAAACTACTGAGTCAGGGTTTAGGAAAATTAAGAACAGAGAGCAGTACACAATATGACAAATAAAACAAACTAGTGCTTGGTCCTGATAAGGCTGAGTGAGAGAGAGAAGGGGATGGGCAAAGTGAGCAGTGTGGTGGGGGGAGATACAGAGTTGAGTTCTTACGAGGAAGAAGGCAGCCAGCCTTATTTCCCTTACACCCTCCACCTCCTAGTTGCTTTCAAAACCAGTCCAGCAAGATGATAGTCTATTGCTTGTCCCTCTTTAGAAAGTCTTTTTCACCCCCAGGTGCTTGGTTCCCCTGACTAGGATGTTCTGAGTCTGGAGGAAGTGGAAATGGCCTTGGGAAGGGGGAGTTGGGAGAGAACTCAACATCTCGTTTCCTTCTTTTCTGAGTTTCTTGGCACGTTTTTCATAACCAGGTAGGCTTCCCATGGGAGCTGGCAGGACATCTGAGGAGGATTTAATTTACTTTGACCCAAAAGAAACTAAAGAAAGGGCAAAGTATGCACCCTACCAGCAGCTTTTTAAAAACCCGAGTTTCTCTGAAAGTCTTAAAGCTCAAAATTAAAGATTCTCTATCCCCTGAACTTACCTGTCTAACCTATAAGTTTGTTTGATCATCAGTTAGAAAGAAATGTTGGATGCCTTGCCTCTCTCAACATTTTTGAGTTCTGCAAATGAATGTCCAATTAATCCAGCATTGCAAACTGTTCTTTTTTTTTTTTTTTTTAATTCACTTTGACATATTTGCTTTTAAAAGCCAAGACTTAATTGAGGAGGTATTGGTGAATTCAGATATTGATTAAATTTAGGTAATATTATAAAATGAGTTTATTTCTAATCCCATAGGTAGTATATTTTGTTTAAACTTACCTTGAGAGATTTAAAGTGAAAGAGAGATTTGTTGCGATTTGTGTTACAGAGTGATATATTATATTTACTCATATCATAGTCAATACTTAGGCGATGAAGGATTTACCCTGGTATTAAATATTGAGTATGATCATAACAAAATGAAGCAGAAATGTTGCTTTATTAAAATTTATAGGCAAACTTTTAAAAAAGTAAACAACTACTTTTGCAAATGCAGCGCTATATTTTATTTATTTATTTATTTTGCACTTCATTCCTTTATTATACTGATCTGGCAAAAGGGTTTAGTACAGCTATGCTCTGCCAGGCGACTAGAACATGATTCAGAAATCAGTGAAAGACACACTTGGACAAGACCAAGAGGCATTCACTGCTATGAAACAAGGCGGGGAGGGATTCTAAAGCACACAGCAGGAAGCACTCCTGCCCCTCAGAGGTCATGGAGCTTATCCCATATTGGTATGAGGAATGGCTTAGCTTCTGATGACCACATGTGGGACTATTTCAACTGCCACAAGAAACCCCAGAAAGGTTATTGTTTTGTATTAATTATGTATATACTATACTTTCTTTTTTTATATATAAAAGTAAATGTAACACACAAACTAAATTTAGGATCTGTCCCAACCTTCTAGAGCCAGTTCCTCTGGGGCCAGGGAGGAAACAGTTGTCACATCACCATGCAGGTTACATTCGTCTTCCACTGGAATGACTATAGCCCCCGGGCAATGGCCTGACTGCAGAAGAACACAGGACTGGTTCCTGGGGGCAGACAGCCTCTCTTGCTTCTCTTCATTGGTCATGGCTTAGCATGATTCTTCCCCACAAGTCCTTAGTAAACAAAGCACTCAAAAAAACCCAACTCACTACCTTTAAACACTTTTGGATAAGGGGAACTTTTCCACAGCTTGGACTGAGAACCTGTGCCCTAGAAGTGCTACTCTGACTAGAATGTATGAAGGGAATGGGTGCAGGAGACAAAATGGCTAAAATGAAAATGGGAACTACTGGTCCCCATCTGCAGCTACAGCTCAAGATGCCTACAGATGTGGACAGTGTGACATGTGCAGGAGGGAGGGGCAAAGGGGCGAGACAGGCAGGGAACATGCTCCTGGGGACAATAGCTTGCCCTCTGGCTTTCACTTCTTGGCCTTGACCTGGGTAGCCACACCTTCCATGGCTTTACGCACGGTCTCTTTATCTCCCAGGAACTGCATGGGATTGATGGGCTTCAAGTTCTTGTCCAATTCATAGACAATGGGAGTACCAGTCGGCAGGTTCAGCTCCATGATAGCCTCTTCAGAGAGACCCTCCAGATGCTTGACAATGCCCCGAAGGCTGTTGCCATGGGCAGCAATCAGTACCCATTTCCCCTCCTTGATCTGGAGAACTATTTCTTCATTCCAGAAGGGCAGAGCTCTGGCAATAGTGTTCTTCAGACCCTCAAAGGAGGGTGTCTGATCTTCTTTGAGGTCTGGATACCTGCGATCCTTACTGATGTTGCTGTAGAAAGGATGGTCAGGCTCCATTGGAGGTGGTGTGACATCATAGGAGCACCTCCAGATCTTTACCTGGGTCTCACCATGCTTTGCAGCAGTTTCTGCTTTACTGAGACCGGTGAGATCCCACTGAGGCGCTAAGTCCTCACTACTGGCAGCCACATCTGATCAATGGCACTTAGCACTGTACAGAGAGGCTCCGGGTCGCTGTCTTCTGCATTGATATGAAACACATGTGAAACCCATAGCCAGCATCTTGCAGTGCCTGCCCACCACACTTGGCCTCCTTGTGGCCTGCAGAGCTCAGGTCTACACTGCACCAGCCGCTGAAGCGGTTCTCCAGTTTCCACACGCTCTTGCCATGCCAGATCAGCACCAGTTTGTAGGCGGCCATGGGTGGCAGGCTGGGGATGCGGCACCGACTGGGGTTCGCAGATTCCTGAGTGGAAGTCCGCCCCCTCCACTGCTCTGCGTGCTCACGCTGCATGGCCCCGTGCTATATTTTTATACTATATTTTTCCTATGGTGGTATCGTTAAGTTTCCACCAATTTTAAATAATATTAAAACTAAGTGCGTATTAACCGAAATAGGTAATTGAAAAAAAATCTGATTTTATATACATCCTCAGCAATAGTGTTGTCATCTCAGAAAAATTATCTACAAGTTTTTAAAACTTCTTCATGGAAAAGCAGTCAGTGCTTTATTCTTAGGAAAGTATTAAAGTTTTATTTTGTTTTTATAAGTCAGACTCCTTGATGCAGATGAAATCTGTTTTCCCCCCTTGTTCATTGAAGTCATAACAAGTGTTCAAGGCCACCTCTGTGATTTTCATTTTTGCTACCTGATTCTTGATAAGCTGTTTATTCTAAGGACCAAACCAATTTAGCTTAGGATCCATTTCAGCCCTGTATATCCTAGAATGAAAATTCTGATCTTTACCCATTTTCATTGTCTCAGTCACTTTATCTTTTCTTCTCTTCCATCACTTTAGCAAGAGTAGCATTCCCAGTGTTAAAAAAAAAAAGATGGAATATTCCTTTGCTGTTTGCACATATGCAAGACTCCTCATGCATTCTTTTGTTTGTTTGTTTAAGCTTGCTTTAAAAATACTTGATGAGCAGTGGAATGTCATTTTTAGTAGTTATAACCATTTGCTGTTGTTTACCATCTCGTTTTCTTAGTTCCCGACCTTGGACAGCTTTACAAACCTCTAATCTTCATCTTCTTTGTGACTAATCCTATTGTCTTCCACCTCAGGTGGTGTAGTTGCCAAATTTTTGGTCTGTTTCTTGTAATGTATGTACAACTATACTAGTTTTGTTACTTGAAAGGAAGTAGGAATATGTGGGCACTGAATGAAAATTAGTGGGTTGATTAGAAGCCTGTTGGAGAATTATATATAGGGAATCTAATCTCCCTTATTCATACTAACATGTGTCACTGCTTTTTAGGAATGATGTTAACTAATGTTACCTTAGAAATCTTAGAACCTACCTTTTTTTTTTTTTGAGACTGAGTTTCACTCTTGCTACCTAGGCTGGCATGTAGTGACATGATCTCGGCTCACTACAACCTCCGCCTCCCGAGTTCAAGCAATTCTCATGCCTCAACCTCCCGAGTAGCTGGGATTACAGATATGTGCCACCATGCCCAGCTAATTTTTTATATTTTTAGTAGAGGCGAGATTTCACCGGCCAATACGGTGAAATCTCATCCCTACTAAAAATACAAAAATACAGGCTGGTCTCAAACTCCTGACCTCAGGTAATCCGCCCACCCCAGACCCTCAAAGTGCTGGGATTACAGGTGTGAGCCATTGCGCCTGGCCAGAACATACCTGAACCATGAATATCTTCGTGTTTCTTCTATAGTCATTTTTTTCTGATTATAAAAGCAATATATGTTTATTATAATAAGTTTGGCAAGTATAAAGGAAAAATAAAAGTAATTCAAATAGCAGTTTAGGGTATTTTCTTTCACTTATACATTTATATTCTAATCTGTGTCTGTGTGTCGTTTTTTAAAATTGACAATGGAGACCAGGCGTGGTGGCTCACCCCTGTAATCCCAGGAGTTTGATACAAGCCTGACCAACATGGCGAAACCCCATCTCTATGAAAAATACAAAAATTAGCTGGGTGTGGTGGCAGGTACCTGTAATCCCAGCTACTCGGAGGCTGAGGCAAGAAAATTGCTTGAACCAGGAGGCAGAGGTTGCAGTAAGCCAAGATCACACCACTGCATTCCAGCCTGGACAACAAGAGCAAAAATCAGTCTCAAAAATAAAATAAAATTGACAGTGGAGCCTGAACATCTCCCTACATCCTTAAATAAACTTTTATGTGTTGATTTTAATGGCTTTATGTTATTTTATCCCATGAGTGTATAATTTATTTAACTGGTGTATTTTCATATTAATTTTTTTTGAACTATGGTAATGTGATTTTATTTTATGTTTTAATAAGCCATACTGTGTATTAGTATCAGCTAGATCTAAGTATCACTAAGCCCTGCAAAATCAGTCATCTACATTTTGGAGAATGTAAAATTTAGAAGAGTTAAAGATAAAAATATTCTATGTCTACTTACTGACAGTGTTGAGCACTTTCTTAGACAAGATTTGGTCACTTAAGAAGCCTAATAGCTTTTTCCCATCCTTTTAAGTCCTTGTATTTTATCTCATTTAAAAAGTCAACCTTTTTTGGTTCCTGGGATTTTAATTCTCTCATTTTAACTTTAATTTCATTCCATTTTTTAATCTTAAATACCATTTAGCCTAGGTAAATGGTATTTTTAATCTTAAATACCATTTAGCCTTAATGATTAATTTCTTAATCCCTTATTTAAAAACAACATAGCAACAAATACTCCGTTTTTTAAGTATTTAAAATTTTTGATGTGCTTTTATAGAGATCAGCAAGAGCTATAGCTATAGGGTAGGTGGTTTTTGAGGGAGCCAGAGTCATTAACAGATATATCAGCCTTCTTGCCAACTATACTCTTAGCTATCTCCCTGTGTCATTCATTTCTTTGAAAGGGTAGCTTCTAAAAGAATTCCAACTTGGAAGGCCCTTGGGCTGGCCCTTCCAGGCTGAAGTTCAATCCAAGCATAAAATAGACTTTCTTTATTGAAATGATATTGATACTGTACCTTTTACTGTGGTTTCCTGTCCTCATACTTTAGATATTATTCTGATTTTTAGAATCTTAGTTAAAATTCTTTTATTAACTAGATGTTTATACTTGGGGAGGTCATGTAACTTCTGAATCCGTTTTATATCATAGTGCATGCTTGCTCTAGGTGATAACTGTGGCGATTTTCATTCTGATTTAAAATAAAACTTTTAATTTATCCCTTAAAAGCTCCAATTAACAGTTGGAATTTAAATTGAAATCTTCTAATAATTAAATTATTAAAAATTTAAATATTAATTATTTTTAAAAATTAATTTTTCCCATACAGATACATTTTGTTTTTACCCTTTTATAATCTAGCCTAATTGCAAAATATATGACTTGGCAATTTATCTTTTATGTCTCTTCAAACGAACCCTTTTCATAATTTGGGGGCAAATTGTTTAACTTCTGTGAATCATTAATAACCCTTGTATTGTCATTGTAGATGTTATTGGTGTATCTTTCCATGGCTCCCCAGCCCTATTAACTATAGGATGTTCTTCTAGACTTTTTAACCCCAGACTTATCACTGAATATTACTCAATTTATTCTATTCTTATGTTTATCATGATGCATATTCACAGGAATTATAGCAGATGTCACTAATCAAAGATTCATTTTATTAGATCTGAGATGACATTTCATTTTATAACCTTCTGTCAGTTTGAACCATTTATTATGCAGGTTTTATGAATGAGTGTATCCTTTTGTTCTCAACATGCTTATGCACCTTGGTTTGTCTTTTAGAGAGAAAAATAAAGGAATAGTATATTATGCACCTATTTTTAATATTTCAGATATAATAGATATAACTAATTAACCTGAAATGTAGTTGTTCCTTAATACATTTATTTGCATTACTATTCTGTTTGGTGTCTTTAATAACTTATACAGTTAGCATTTTTCTTACTATTTTTCTAATGTAGCAAGTGTTTTTTTTTGTTTGTTTTTTGTTTTTTGTTTTTTTGTTTGTTTGTTTGTTTGTTTTTTAAAAGATGGAGTTTCACTCTTGTGGCCCAGGCTGGAGTGCAGTGTTGGGCTCTCTGCTCACTGCATCCTTCATCTCCTGGGTTCAAGTGATTCTCCTGCCTCAGCCTCCCAAGTAGCTGGGATTACAGGCACACACCACTATGCCCGGCTAATTTTGGTATTTTTAGTAGAGATGGGGTTTCACCTTGTTGGTCAGGCTGGTCTCAAACTCCTGACCTCAGCTGATCTGCCCGCTTTGGCCTCCTACAGTGCTGGGATTACAAGTGTGAGCCACTGCACCTGGCCGCAAATTTATTTCTATTTTCTATACCTTCTGCTTGTTCTGATATATATACTCTATATGTAGTGGGCCTTTGGATCATTCTTTTACTTTTTGTTTTGAGATTGTTTGACCACCCTCATTTAGAGTGATTTGTGTGAAGATCTTGGACAGCAATTACAGTAAAGTCTTGTCTGTAGTTGGACACCTCATTTGAGTATTTGCTAGTGTTTGAAGGTTGTTCCTTTTGTATAATCTTGGTTATTGTATTGGGATGCTTCTCTTACTGCCTGGGCGTTTTCTCCAGAACTGCTAGAAATTTTGGCTTTGTTCTTCATCTCTGTAGAGTTGTCTAAAATTTTCTGGAAATTCTATAGTGTCAGAAAAAATATCATCACTGTCTTCTTGGGCTGGTCTTTTGACGACCAAGAAAGTTAATTTATAGCTCGAAATGTTATCTCAAGAGCAAAGCAAAATCTCCTATTCTTGAGGTATTGACTTACCTCCTGGGCTAAATGACCCAAAGACTTTTCTTTAATGGCACAAAAATAAAAAAAATTTCCATATTAAATCATGGAGCAGAGCTCCCTGTGTCATTTTTTGTTTATTGCTTCACTACTGTCTTGTAGAAGAATGTATCATTAGTTTTCCATCTGACCTCTTAGACAAGAGAAGTCAGGTTAGCTGATCTGAAGAGCATCACACAGGAAGTACTACAGGTGATGCATCAGGGAGAGATTTGTTGCTGTGTATACTAGCAATACATTCAAACAGGCTATGTATTATTAAGAGGAGAGTCCTTAAAACTCAAATTACAGTCTGATTCCTTTGAATGAGTATGTGCCAGGAATCTTGGAAGCAAATGCAGCAGGTGAGGGAAAAGCCTCTAGGGATCCCCCAACCCCTCCCCTGCATAGTTTATAACTGTGTCTTGTTTGCATCCTGAACAGTGGCTATACTCTTCATCTAGAGCAAAGGACCTGCTGCTAGGCAGTTTCGTTTCCCCTGAGGTGATTGGTGGGTTGTTTTATTGTTTGGACCATCCCTTGAGACACTGAAAGATTTCTTCCTCATTATGAGAGAGAGACTTTTAATTTAAAAAAAATAGATTTGGTTTAGGTTCTCTGAAGTGGACAGATTATGAGATTATAACACTCCTTTTATGTGATTTGACTGTGATGGCTTAGTTTGTGTTTGTCAATGAAAGCTCTTCTCCGTAGGCCACTGATTGCTCTCAACTGATTCTCAACACACTTTCTCTTATTATTAAAAATAATATTATTACAAGATATTTTTATTAAAGTGGTTCTCAGCATACTTTCTCTTATAGCTACAGTCTCAAAAGTACACCTTAGTGAATAAACAAATTATGGTATGTCCTTACAGTCAGTACATTCTGTCCTAAAAAGGAATGAAGTCTGCTGTATGCTTCAGTATAGATGAACCTGGAAAATATTGTCCCAAGTAAAAGAATTTAGACACAGGAGACTGCATATTATGTGATTCCATTTACACAAAATCCTTATAGGGATCTATAGGTGGTTGATGGTTGCCAGGGGCTAAGGGTAGGGCAAGTTGGGAAACAAGTGACTGCTTCATCGATACAGAGTTTCTTTTCAGGGAACTGGATAAGCATGATGGGTGCACAGCATTGTGAATATACTAAAAACCACTAAACTGCTACACCTTAAGATGACTGAGAGGGTGGATTTTATGTTCCATAAATGTGATCTTAATTAAATAGTATATCTGTATGTTAGTGGTGTGGTTGCTGAATCAAGAAGGCCTTGGTGGCCAGGTATGGTGGCTCATGCCTGTAATTCCAGCACTTGGGGAGGCTGAGGCGGGTAGATCACCAGAGGTCAGGAGTTCAAGACCAGCCTGACCAACAAGGTGAAACCCGTCTCTACTAAAAATACAAAAATTAGCCAGGTGTGGTGGCAGGTGCATGTAGTCCCTGCTACTAGGGAGGTTGAGACAGGCGAATTGCTTGAACCCAGGAAGCGGAGGTTGCAGTCAGCTGAGATCGCGCCACTGTACCCCAGCCTGGACAACAGAACGAGACTCCATCTCAAAGAAGTCCTTGGTGTTTCTTGATGCTAATGCTAGTTGGCATTTTAGCCAATTGGTCAAGTGTTGGTGAGAGTGGGGGTAGGCTGACAATTGAAATCAAGGATTCTCCTCATTAAGAGAAGCATATATGTGTCCAGTGACTTCCTAATTCATGGAAAGTGCTGTTGGATAATCACCTTTATATTCTCATTATCAATGGAATTATGAGGAGTTTGGTTAACATGCTTGACTAATTCCAGTCCCTTGTGCATTCACTATTTTTGCCTAAAGTCTGTATTGAAACTGCCCTGCTCTCCCTCTTTTCAGAAACTAGCTCCTAGTTTGCTGACTAGGTGTAGGTAACAAACCCTCTATTTATTTTGAGACTCTCTGGGATATACAGTTATAAATGTGTGAGTTAGAGTTCTAGTAAAAGGGGCAAATTGTGGAGACAGTTTATTTGTACATGAACCCTCTTTTTCCATATTATATTATATTTATCAGATTATCTGCTGCTCAGAGAAAGGACTCTATGAGCAGGAACTCTTGACTCCTGATGCCACATCTTGTGCTTACTCAGTATTATATTAAAATAAAAAACAAAACTCCATGCTTTTTATTGACAGTACCTGATGGTTAAGGGAGACAGAATGAATCCAGTTTTTTCTAGTGAGAAGACTGGGATCCTTTTCTACTCTGCTGATGAGAAACAGAATCAAAAGGTGCAATGGGAATGGGGCACAGCCCTTCACATATTACCAGCTGTCTTAGAACTGGCTGGCTAACTCACGGCAAAGTGTTTGGTCTTACTTAGTGAATGGTCAGTTGGCAGAGCAATGTTTTATGTCTTCCTTCCACTCTTTTCCAGCTCTCTCTGAAGGGCTGCAGCTAGGTATAACAAACATCAACCAGTAGTATCAGATTGTCAGTGATCAGCATGCCAAAATGCAGTTCCTTGTTACGTGACAAGTAGAGAAAACATATGGCAGGCAGGTGGTGGTGGCAGGATCATTATCAGCTCAGAGTGAGATTGGCAGTTCGTTTGCAGATAGTGATGCCCACCTGCCATGGCAACAGTACACCACTGGGCACCCGGAAGCTCTCATGATCGTGTCCTTCTAACAGTGTTTAGCCTGCCCTGCATAATCCTTACGGGTTGGCAGTCTCTACTGAGCAGTGACCATGGCCTCAGTGTGGGAACTGTTGTGATGAAACAGATGCTCAACGATGGAGACCCTGTTTGTGAGCAGGCAACTTTTTTTGTGTTTTTTGTTTTTAAAGGTAGATGTTTTCTTTATATATTTACTTAGCTTACCATATTGTTTTTCTTAAGAATTAAATGTTTCCTCTTTTCAAATGTAATTTAAAAATTTTAATCGCAGTGGAAATGTATGATGTGAAAAATTGAAAGTGCCTTATAATTTGCACCTTCGAAGATAAGCCCTTCTAACAGTGGCAAGTATGTTCCTCTGGATTCTGTTCCATGTTTCCCTCACTTTTGTTCTCCTAGCAGGATTATATCATATTTACCATTGTTCATTGGCTTTTCTATTTGTAAATCTTTCCATAGCAGAATGTGTAGCACCCACTTGTTCTCAGCAGCTATATCATATTTATTGAGAATATTGGTAATATGTAGGTGAAAAAGATAGGCATGGTTTCTGTCAGCTTAGAGCTCATGAGATTTAGGATTACTTAAATCTCAACTTGTAATTATGCATTTATGTTAAACTACTATGAATGTAAAGGACACTGTGCTTGTACATACATCTTTATTTCTATAGACTGAATTCCTAGAAGTGGAACTGCTCGTTTAAAGGACATCCACATATTAAATGTTAGTGGAATTGCCAGCTTGACCTCCAATGGTGTTACAATAATTTACATTCCTGCCAACAGTGAAAAATACCACTTAGAGAAGCATGTGGAAATTGAAAGTTTATTGCACAAAAGCACAGACAACAGTGATTAAATTCAGCAACTAAAGAAGTAGATAGAGGCGGGAAAATGATGGTGAATGAACTGAAAATTCTGTAGTTCTACACGTGACAGATCTCTAAGTCAGACGGTTCTTCATAGAAAGATTGTGTAAACAGCGCAGAACATCAGTATTTGTCAATTTTATAGAAAGTCAGTGAGCCATAGACTATTCTTACCCCCTTCTACAGCCACCTCTGAAAAAAAAGTTATATTTGGGTTTATTATTGTACCTAGACATGCGGCTTGTTCCTTAGAGCAGGGGTCCCCAAGCCCCAGACTGGGGACCCTTATTGGTCCCTGGTCTGTTAGGAAGCAGTCTGCACAGCAGGACATGAATGAGCAGCAGGCAAGCCAGCATTACTGCCTGAGCTCCACCTCCTGTCAGATCAGCCGCAGCATTAGATTCTCATAGAAGTGCAAACCCTACTGCTAACTGCACATGCAAGGGATCTACATTTCATGATCTTTATGAGAATCTAAGTAATGATGATCTGAGGGTGGGATAGTTTCATCCTGAAATTATCCTCCCCACCGTCAGTGTAAAAAATGTCTTCCTGCTGGGTGCGGTGGCTCACGCCTGTAATCCCAACACTTTGGGAGGCTGAGGCGGTCAGATTACGAGGTCAGGAGATTGAGACCATCCTGGCCAACATGGTGAAACCCCATCTCTACTAAAAATATAAAAATTAGCTGGGCATGGTGGCATGTGCCTGTAATCCCAGCTACTCGGGAGGCTGAGACAGGAGAATCATTTGAACCAGGGAGTCCAGAGGTTGCAGTGAGCTGAGATCGTGGTACTGCACTCCAGCCTGGGTAACAGAGCGAGACTCTGTCTCGGTGGGGAAAAACTGTCTTTCACAAAACCGGTCCCTGGTGCCAAAAAGGTTGGGGACCTCTTCCTTAGAGTGTTGTCTATATGTAAGAATATAGACAAGTGTATTTTATATCCTGAGAAAGGTGGCCTAAAAGGTAGACTATTTTATATTATATGACAACCTGAAACCTCTGTGTCCTTATTTAGGGATTATTGAACATGGCATTCCAATTATGATTCCTTTTAGGAGACCATCCAAGTATTTTCTTGGGAATGTGATTGAACTGTCTTTTTTGTATGTGAGATGGAGTCTTGCTCTGTCACCCAGGCTGGAGTGCAGTGGCGCAATCTTGGCTCACTGCAACCTCTGCCTCCCAGATTCAAGCGATTTTCATTTCTCAGCCTCCCAAATAGCTGGGGCTAAAGGAGCATGCCACCATGCCTAGCTAATTTTTGTATTTTTGGTAGAGATGGGGTTTCACCATGTTGGTCAGGCTGGTCTAGAACTCTTGACCTCATATGATCTGCCCACCTTGGCCTCCCAAAGTACTGGCATGAGATTACAGGCATGAGCCACCATGCCCAGCCTGAGCTGTCTTATTGAAGTAACCAGTAGATTTAGGTTAGCTGGGTTTGGGCTGAGAGATGCCTGGCTCCTGCTGCTAAGTTATTGACTTACGTAATATGTGGGCAGAACAGCCTGGGAGAGAGAGACCTAGATCTCTCACATGTGCAGTTCACAATAGGGTTTGCATTCAGTGGCATTAAGTACATTTGTTCATATTGTGCAACCATCACCGTCCATCCCCTGAACTTTTTCATCTTGCAGAGTCGAAACTCTATACCCATTAAACAGCTCTCTCCATCCCCTGCCAACCACTCTCCTATTTTTGGTCTAAGAATTTGACTATTCTAGATACCTTATTTAAATGGAATCACACAGTATTCTTTTGTGTAAGTCTTTTTTCTGTGACTGGCTTCTTGCACTTATAATGTCCTCAAGATAATCAGAACTGTTTTCCCTTTTAAAGCTGAAAAATGTTCCATTGTATGTGTCTACCACATTTGGTTTATCTATTCATCCAACGATGGGTATATCAGTTGCTTCTACCTTTGGCTGTTGTGAATAAATTCTGCTATGAGTATGGGTATTCAGATATCTCTTTGAGATCCTGCTTTCAATTCTGCTAATATATACCTAGAAATAGAATTGGTGGATCATATGGTAATTCTATTTTTAATTTTTTTGATAAAGCTAAGCAATATTTTTGCATCATGTTTCTGATAATTTAGGAGTAGAAACTGGAACACTGTGGCACTGAGAGATGGTTTGAACTAGACTTATCTTCCAGTGGTAACTGTCCAGTTCCTAAACGTGTGTAGTTGTGGGCCAGGGAGTTGGTTGTATACCTGTTTACTGTTTTCCAAAACAATGACTGTAAGTCAAGAGACCTGAATTTGAAGATAAACGCAGATATAATGCAGGATGATCTTTGGTGTCTGTGACTTTAGTTGTCATTGTTCTGTGCACGCTGTGCCTTTGATCAAGGACCTTGCTACATTTAGTAGACCTTTATTGTGTGAAATAGAGGGATGGTGTGGTATGTTTACAAGAAGAAAGGCTGATGATGTAGATACCTGATTATCTTGGCATGTTAGCTTAGCACCAAAACTGAGAATTTTTATACACAAGTGCTGTGTCCTTCCTTGGGCTATTTAGTTATTGACATGCATTCCTAAAGAATTATTGTATTTTTCTTCATAATTCTCCTTTGATGTCATTATGTACATCTTTGAGGTCAACTCACCTTTCTAGGTAAGTTCTCCATTTAGGTAAATTATTTAGTTTACCTAAACATACATTTTCCTTGCCTGAGTGACTTCTCAATGCCAGCTCATGGCATGCTGGGGAAATTGGAGTGCTCTGAATTGTAGAGAATGCAGGATGGCTTTTCTGTTCTGGTTTTGCTCACCCAAGCAATACCTAGTCCCCAGAGAAATAGGAGTTTACTGGAACTCTTGGCAGGGTGAATACTTTAGTCCCTACTTTTATTGATTAGGTTTCTCAACTTGGTCTTTTAGTGGTGCAGGCATTCAAAATCTTTATAGATAGAGCAAATGTAATGTAACCTTTTATTTTTGTCCATTTCTTAATAATATCCCCTTCCCCCTAACTAATTCTTCTTAGAATCCGTTAAGCAAGTCTCCTTTCTTCATATTCCTATTCCTCTCATCATAGTTTGATTACTGCTATTGTTTTAAAGACTGGGTGAAATTGGGTATAGTCTATGCAAAGGCATAAGTATCTCCATGTAAAATTTGTGCTGCCTGTGTGGCTGGAACTCCTCCAGGGAGAGTTCTGGACAAAGTGATTTAATTTCCCCTGACTGCTGGTGACCTTGGAAATTTTGGCTGTAGATGACTGTGATTGACACTTGTATAAAGAAGAAAAAAGACCAACCCTCAACTTTCATCCTTTAGAGGAAGGCAGTGGGAGATGGCAGCTCTGGTGAGGAATGAGAAGGGACATGCAGGGGACACAAGGGACAGTTTCCAGTAGTGCCTCTGAAACCTTTGGACATTCCTCCTCAGGGACAAGCAGGGTGGTATTAAAACTAAGTATTGGTGTGAGTTATGTCTGTGATAAAATAATGAGCAAGATAATGGAGCATTAGCACAAACACGCGTTATACTTTTTAGGTATGTTTATAGGATTATAAGGCTTGGAGAATTAAGAGATTTAATGAAAATGGTAGGAGCTGGGAGGTTATTTTCAAATAGTGATCTCTGTCTGTCTCTCTATGGTACCCCTCAGATTTATTTAAAATATTGTTATTTGTTAAAATTTGATGTTTATATATGCCTGTTATTTACCTCCATACATAAACTGTGTGGTCAGTATATTTTCAGATAATTTTATTACGTTTGTTTTCAGGTTGTTATCACTGTTTCTAAAAATCTTTGCCATTTTCTAATGGCCTCTTACCTAAAATGTTTTAAGGTTTCGTGGATCTCGAGCTTGCATATGCTTCTAATTAAATATTCACCAAAGTGAAGGTGTATCAGGGAGCAGTGATGTCCACTTAAATGAATGCCTGATGTCAGATAGAGACTCTTAACATCTCCATGGACCCTGTGTTCAGCTGTATTTTACCTTTTCCCTCAAAGCAGATAAAAGCATCTGCCCATCCAGAGGACAAAGGAGTGGTTGGGGTAGGAGACTAATTTTGTCAAAAATGCTTCAAATAAGAACACTTTCTAACTGTGCTTTTAAAGGTTTATAGGCACTATAGATAAAAATCCCATTGATGAAAATGAAATGTGCTCAAAATAGTTCTGTGATTTGGGGGTGGGAAGGGTGATTTTAGATGGGAGAGAGCAGTATAAATACATGTAAATAAACAACCAGCCTAAGCACTTAATTACAATGATTTGGAAGCGGGTGTTATAGAATACACCTGGGCTGGATTGGACAGGAAGGGAACATTGATGTATGTCTCCTAATCTTTGTAGCGTTGGTGAGACAAAATATGTAATTTTTTTATGAACATATTTGTAAAGGTTGTTGTAAGGGATATCAGAGCTCGAAGATGTCCTGATGGAAGAAGTAAATTTCAGCATTTCATAATTATAAAAATTTATTAAAAATGGTTTATCTACCAGTTGTTCATTTTCTTTTTAATAATATCAATCATTAACGGAAGCCTTAATTATCAACTACAAAAACAATTATTTCTTAGCCTGAGTTTCTGGCCATCATCTACCCACCATCCATCCATTAGAATAAACTTCAAACACTAATGTGAAGAATTCTGGAATCATGCTGACAATTCAGGAATTAATAAAATTCAGCTATTGAATTGGTGGAAGGCACTGAAAAATACCTTCGCCAAACTATGGAATAGAATTTATTTTACAATAGTACAGGCTAAGGGATTTTTCCCCCAATGTACAAATTTATCCTCACACCTGAAATTTTTTTTGAACTAAAAATGTATGTAGCTTGTCTTTATAATCTAGTCAGAGATTTGAAAAAGAAAAGGCTAAATATTTTATTTATTGATACCAGGGTTTTTGTATCATATTTTTTTCATATTTGGTTTAAGAATTTTACAAAGATTCATAAAACATAAGTTCACAGGGGGAAATCTGAACCACACATAGGATAGAGGAATGAGGCTAAGACTCGCGTGCCTTAACCGATACTCTCTGAATGCCCAGTGAGTTTTAAGCACTTGCAATGTGGCTGCTCCAAATTGAGATGTATGTAAAGTATGCACCAGATTATAAAGATTTAACACAAAAAACGATCTCAATACTGTTATAATATTTGTTATATGTTGATATGATGTTTTAGAAATTTTAAGTTAAAATAATGTTAAAAATAATATCACTTGCTTCTTTTTAATGTTTCAACATTGCTACTAGGAAAATGTGAACATACACATGTGGGTCTCATTTGTCGCTTATTGTATTTCCATTACACAATATTTGTCTAGAAGGAGGAAAGTTTGACATCCTCTCTTGAGATGAGCAGTTCCACAAGGGCTTATGTCTGAATTAGCTGGGAGGTAAGCTCAGAGCATGCCCAGAGGCAGGACTAAGAGGCTCCTTAGCAATTTGTTTTGAAGCTCTTCCTGTACCTAGATGAATGGGTGATTGATGTGTGTTATAAAATGTTTAAAATTATATATCACTTTTATAATTAAAATGATTACATAATATAATTTTAACAGAGAAAAAAATTAAGACTACATCATTTAAATATTAAGGAGTATTTTGTATGAAAGGTCCTGTTAAGCCCAAAGCCAGTGGAAACTTGGTTACTGTTTGATGTTCATTGTCTTCCTAATTTAGTAAGGCAAGAAGTATCCTGCCCAGAGTATCCCTGGTTAACCTGTTAATTGAGATGGTTCACAACACTCTGCTTCAATTATCGTTGGTAAACAAAGTATCCAATAACTGGTAACTGCAAAATTAATCTGTTAAATATCTAAAAAATACTAAGTAGTGTATCATTCTTTAAATACCTACTTAACTCTAAGTTGGGATGAATATGTATGAGGTACTACATATTTTTGTTTGGTGGCTCTTTAAAAAGATAAGTGTATTTATTTTAGTCTTTCTGCCTAGTGATTTCCATAGTCTAATGATTTACATCACTATGTATCTGATTTATGCATGTATGTATTTGTGTGTGTGTTTATTTATCTCATGGATACTTATTTAGCACTTAACTCTGTGCCAGACACTGTCCTAAGAAAATTAGTACATGTTTATCTAAAAATAACTGGTGCTTAGATAGAGCTTACAGTGATTCAAGCACTGTTCTAAATGCTATATATATATTTCTTCCTATAGCAGTGAGATACGCACAGTTAATCTGTTTAACGTAAGCAGAGAAGTTAGGTCGCTTATCCAAGTTCCCACAGCTCCTTTCTAGAATTGCTGGAAACCAGTTGCTGCAACCTGGCTGTTCCGAAGTGTCCATGTTCTTATTGAGTCTATGTGAAACGTTTTGTTTTACATACTTTTGTTTCTAGGCAGCATCAGTGGGACTTAGGCCAGATGATGTCGTCTTTTCTGTATCAGGGATGTGTAAAGGCTTTCCATAAAGCCTGGAAATTCTGACCTGAGAGGGGTTACAAAGGGGTATTTTAAGAGGCAATGTGTTTATTATAGCTCTTTGTGAATTTATGAGTGGCTGTGTGGAATAGTGGGTGGGATTATGTGGTGATTATGCCCAAAAGCCTGATTATGTTAAAACTAAGCTCTGGCTACAACCTGCAAATGCTGTGACTCTACAGCTGTTTTTTTCCCTACCTCCTCTAACCTTTTATGCTTAGGTAGTTCACTTTTTAGCATTTTGTGATCATCAGTAGCATCAGTCTGTGAAGTTCTTTCTTGGTTTGATACTGTTTTAGTCACACATTGCATGAAGAATATCCATAGAACCTCAGAATTCTGTTGTGTGGCCCATAGCTATTCTAAACTATTCCAGACTTTACAAGCAATTAATATATAAATTTAGTTTGAAGTTACCATCTTAGTTCCTCTGACAGGGCCCTGAAATTGCTTTCAAGGAAAATTCTTTAATCCAGTAGACCAAGGTTGCCTGCTACCCTCTTGTCTTTGAGAACCTCTTTGAGAAACACGTAATACTAGAAATTATTTATGTTTCATATGTGGCTTGCTTCATCTTTCATGGTTGTTTTCACTAGAGCTTTATCACAGTTTTTAAATATTGTTCCTCCCTCATTTCCTCCCCCCCCCACACCCTGTAGTTTAAATAAATATATTTTTGCTATATAAAACAGCAGAATAATCAACATCTTGACAAAATGGCCCTCAGGATGCCCAGCCTTTTCACTTCAGAGGTGTCCTTCATGATGTTACGTCTGAAAAGATTCCTGATTATATATTTACTTATGCAACAAATGCTTACTGCATAGCCTCCTACCTTGCAGGCCCATGCCAGGTCTTTGAGTGTATAACACATTGTCTCCCCTCTCTTGGAACTTACAGTTGGTATGTTCCAATAGATTGTAGTAAATGTAGGGTAGGAACACAAAGGTTTAAGAAAACAGCATACAGTATACCATGTCTGACTAAATTATCTTTTAGAATTCTAGAGTTAAATGATGCTCTAATGTTCTAATCTAATGTTCTGATTTTTAAGGTAAAGAGAAACTAAGACCCAAAGATCTTATGTGACTCATTTGTAAGAGAGCTCCAAGTACCACCAAGCAAGGAGCCCACGGCTCTTTGTGGTCAGTCATTGCTATAAACAGGGATCAGAGTCTGAGTCAGTTATATATCCTCTGGTCGTGTATTCATAAAGTACTTGCATACAAAACATTTCAGGAATATCTTAAAAAGGAGAACCCATCTATATTAATCAGTTTCTTGTGCCATTCCATACATAACTTACCCACAAACACAAAATTCAGGTTATCATTTATTTAGAGGAAGATGTTGCTAAGATTTATAGTGGATTTAATTGAAGCTGTTAAAACCGTGATTCTTTTTTAAGTGAATGACAGATCAATGATGAATACCTTGAGATGAAAAATTCCAAGGTGGAGGAAGAGATCTCAGAATCCACAGGAGAGAGACACAAATGCCAATTACACATTGACTTTAATTCCTGATTTTCATAGCTGCCTGCAGGTGTGTATCTTGGCTATAGTCTATTCTTAGGGCCTCATTTGTATTTTAGATTTTCTTTAATAATGTTGCATCCACAAAGAACTGTTTAATCTCTGACTTATTTCTCATCCTCTCAACATATCTTAGTTCTCATCCTCTGGCAGATGAATGTAGTTGTTTCTTTTGGTCATTGAAGATTAAAATTGTTTTGTCTTCTCATTGATTTCCCTGGAAGACAGTTTTGGAAGGGCACCTCACTTTGGCCTTCTGGCCTGAGAGATGCACAGGTGTTCATCTTTGTTTGTTATTCCTCCCATTATTACTCCTATCCACCACACATGTGCCTTCTTGGTGAATTAGCCCTCTCTCAGGGTTGAGAGCTAGTGTTTCTCTGTGCTGAAGAGCTGCTGTCTGTCCCACCCCTATCTGCCTGCTGAGGAGGAGGTTTGGCATTGGCAGGTGCAAGGTAACCTTGAGACTCAGTTTATTTTTAAGCAGTGCTGATTTCTTCCCCTTAGTAGTAGAATTGAGGGCTTGAGCTTGCTAGATGGATTGGGTGACAGCACAATAGATACAGGGACCTCTTTCCTCATTTCCACATATTTATTAACTTCCCAGCGAATGCCTCCAGATTGGACCATACCCTGTGGCCTTGTCCTGTTTAAAATCGGCCCTGAGGTACTTTACATGGTATGGCCACATTTGCTGTCTACCTTCTGTACACTTGTGATTTCTTGTGTAATTTTTGCCATGGCTCCACCCGTCTTGTTTTCCTGGCCCTCTACCTGCTTCTATAGGTTAATTGTGGGGCCTTGTCTGAGGAGAGTTCCAGGGTGTATTAACTTACACAGCGTCAATACCCCTCTTTCGTTCCTTCCCTGGTTCTAAGTTACCCAGGCCTGTCTGTGTGCAGCCATCCCATTCTTTGCCCTTTCTTTGGCCTGTATCAACTCTGGCCAGCAGCATGCAGGAAAAGCATTAAAAACCTTTTCGTTGGAGGGTACTAGTGTTCAGTGTGATCACATTTCTCAAATTTTTACTCATTTCCTGAGTTTTTGAGTAGTTGTTAAGACCTTTCAATAATTTCAAGGTAGGTATCTAATTTTAGGAGTTATCTCTTCTTATTTTTTGTGTTGTGCTATGACCGTACTTGTAAGAATGATTTGCCTTAACATCAGCCCTTAATTGGCTTGGGCTCTGATATGGCACCATTCTGCTGCTTCTAAAATGTGATTCGATGGAATGTTCAAGTGAGTGATCTGACAGTTGGAATTTTTAGGCATCTGTCCTTTTCCAGATTTCCTTGTTCATTTTCAAAATGAGTTTTTGAGAAGACAGTTTGAAAGGATTTTAATGGTGCTCACCAGCAGTGTGGCTGAACTCCATGCTTCTGCAATATGCTGTCTTTAAGCTGATCAGTGAGAGCTGTAGATGTGTTTAGAAAAGGGATTCTAGACTGTGGGGATGGCTTCAGTCCCCTCGATCCCCATGGGTCTCTTCAGTGTGGGTTTGTAAACCTTGATTTTGACCCAAAGCAAACCCACACCTTCATTCTATAACGGCATGCCCTATATGTTTGCTACAGGATACCACATGTTTATCTTCAAAGTTTTCATAAAGAAAAAGTGTTGCTTAGTGTGTCCATATCCATTTATTTCGTGTATTCTAGGGTTAAGCCTTTTTCCATTTTATGCTTCTGACTTCCTGTCCGCAAAATTACTTCAAAACCTAAAGATTCATCTAGTCCATTCTATCTCTCCCATCTCCCCCACCTCCAAACTGTATTGGTGTGGGCTTAATTAGTTGTATCTTTTTTATTTATATACTGTAAAACGAATTCCAAGCATCTTTGTGATTGTTACCTTGTTTGTTCATTTGTTTTATTTATTTATTTATTTATTTATTTATATGTTTTATTTTCCAGAGAGATGGGGGTCTTGCTTTGTTGCCCAAGTTTGTCATGAACTCCTGGCCTCAAGCAGCTCATCTACCTGGGCCTCTCAAAGTGCTGCAGTTATAGGATCGAGCCATTGTGCCCACCTTGTCTGTTCTTAATAATTCTTAACCTGGTACTTGGGAAGCTATGACAGATTACATGCAGTTTTTCCATGGAGGCAGTTAGTATTTTTAAAGACAGATTTTCAAAGTAGTCTGATCCAGAAAAGGTTAAAGTACTGCTTTATCATAATGTCTAGGAGTCCTACAGGAATGTTACAAATCTCTTCTCTGTAAAGTAGAATTTCTGTGGGGCCTTATGTGTTTAGTTGTTTGACTTACATCTTTGGTTGTCAGCTTTTTTCTTTCTTTTTAAAATGAACTTTATTTTTTTACAGCAGTTTTGGATTAACAGGAGAATAGAGCAGAAGTTACAGAGATTTCCTTATATCTTCTGTCCCCTACACACAATCTTCCACACCAGACTGGCATATTTATTACAATTGTTGACCCTACCTTAACACATCGTCATCACACAAAGTCCATAGGGTTTGTGCTTGTTGTTATATCAACTGTGGGTTTTGATATAGGTATAGTGGCATGTATTCACCATTATAGTGTCATACACAATAGTTTCATTGCCCTATTCCCTATTCTCTGCCTAGAACTCCTGGCACAATTCCTGTTTTCCTCCTACCTCCTGGCAACCACTGATATTTTTATTGTCTTTGTAATTTTACTTTTTCTAGAATGTCATAGAGTTGGAATCATACAGTATGATACCTTTTAGAGTGTCTGCTTTCACTTAGTAATATACGTCTAAGTTTCCTCCATGTCTTTCCATTGCTATATAGCTCATTTCTTTTTATCACTGAATAATATTCTGTCATCTGGAGATACCACAGTTCACCTACTGAAGGGTATATGGGTTGCCTCCACATTTTGACAGTTATGAACAAAGAAGCTGCTCTTAACATCCATGGGCAGATTTTTATGTAAGCATATTTTCAACTCCTCAAATAAATTTCAAGGAGCTGTATTCCTGGATCAAATGGTAAGAGTATATGTTCAGTTCTCTAAGAAACCACCCAGCTATCTTCCAAAGTGGTTGTGTCATTTTGCATTTCCATCATCAATGAGTTAGAGTCCCTGTTGCTCCACATCCTTGCCTACCTTTGGTGTTGTCAATGTTCTGAACTTCAACTGTGCTACCACAAGCAGTGGTAGTTCATTGTTAAGTTGCCAATTTTCTAGTAACATATAATGTGGAACATCTTTTCCTATTCGTATTTGCCACCTGTATGTCTTCTTTGGTAAGCTATTTGGATCTTTTGCATTTTAAAATCAGTTTGTTTTATTATTGTTGAGTTTAAAGAGTTTTTTGCATATTTTAGATAAACGTTCTTTATTAGTTATGTCTTTTGCAAACATTTTCTCCCAGTCTGTTGCTCAGCTGTTTCTTTTAATTGGTTTTTAAAATCTTAGATTCAGAAAACCAAGCTGCAGTGAGCTGATCTTTCACAATTGAGTGGGCACATGTGGCTGCCAGTGAGCTATGTTGCAGACTCCCAACCCTAACTCCCTTGATTCTTTATTTCCAGGTCAATGTGACGGTGGACTACATTAGACCAGCCAGCCCGGCCACAGAGACAGTGCCTGCCTTTTCAGAGCGTACCTGTGCCACTGTCACCATTGGAGGAATGTGAGTGTTCTGGCTGGCAGGGACTCAGCTGTCGTCTCAAGTAGCTAAGAGATCTTTGCTTATTTGAGTTTCTCCTTCCTTTCACTCTGCTTTGCTTTCTCCTGCTTTTAACTCAGTGGTTTATAATTATGTGCCTGTGTAGCACTTTATATTTGTAAGTACTTTATAATCACTCATTAGCTAATCATATACTTTCATTATTGTTGTTATTTAAGATTTATTGGGCTCTATGTGCCTGGCACTATGAAGTACACATCATTACTATAAATAATGTCATTTATTGAGTATCATGCAGGCCCTAGATACTGTCCAAAATGGTTTCTGCATGTTGTTTTAGGAAGTCTAGGTATAGAATAGGGGATAACAAGGAGGGAAGAAGCGGAGAGGTTAACTGGACATTTTCTTTGTATGTAATCAGTAGATGATGAGGTCATCCTATTCTGCTGTACTGGCTATAATCTGGTTAGATTCCAAGGCAGCCAGGTTGAGGAAGAGTCTTTCGGGGAGATATCTGATAGGGGAAGGAGGAAGCCTTCTGGGCTCTGCTTCCACAATAAAATAGCAGTCAGCCAGGCCCCCCCAGCCCCACCCCGTAGCAGTCTTACTTTGCATAAAATATACCAGCATGGTAACTATCTCCTTTTCTGTTTAACAGTCTTAAATGTTATTTGTTACCAAAATGCTATTTTTCATTTCTTTTAAGGTGGCATATTTGTGGGGAAGAAAAGAATAGGTTTGTCATCAAAACAAGGATTGTGTTACTGAAAGTACATTGAAGCCACTTAGGAGAAGTACCTCCACGCTACTGCAGGCCTCTGAAAGGAAAGAGCATCTTGTAGCAGCTTAGTTTCATGAGCGTCTCCTAACAGGAGCCTCTTTCCCCTCACTCCTGCTTTTGCATTTGGAAATGACTATTTTTGGGCACTGCTACCGATCCTATGTTTATTAATGTTGTTAATGTTCACACAGCAATCGGCGGTTTTATCTTTACCAGGAGGCGCACAGTATAGGCATTTGGTGTTTACCTTCACACCATCACAGGTTTTGTTAGAAGCAGGTTCTTGACGAATCAAGTAATATTTTTGAATTGGGAGAAACTAGGACATATTTTGGTCATTCTTCTATCTATATAAGTTGCGATAGTTATTTATTTCCAATTTGTCACCTCTTGTTAGGAGTCAGTTGTATGCTTCCCTGCTGTAGAGACCTGGAATCTTAGTATTCTGCCTAAGCATTTTTACTGTCACAAAGAGTCATCTCCACAGATACTGCTGCTTTTAGGTACTGGTGAAAACAGCTTCACTGTTGTACAAAACCACGTCTTTATGTTTGGCAGGTGGCCTCCACCAGTATTTAACATTCTATTAGAATGGATTCTCTCATTTAGTTACCACTGAAGTATATTTTAAAAATAAAGTTTGTACTGCTTAAATTGAGATATTCAGGGAGTGTTTTATAGCAATCTTTTTATTTTTAGGACCATTTGAGACAGATAATTTTAAATACTTTATAGAGCAGAGTGTTGTACCTTAAACCTCGAGATTTCCACTGTGTTTATTTTGGCTTTGACGGTGATTACTCTTTCAGCCTTCCTATCTGCAAATATGGGGTAGCTTTCTGTTCCAGTCTGGATTTCTATTATATTCTTTAGTCTTTGTAAGCAGGTGTCAACTCTGTTGGCTGTTTAACAACACAGGTTGGTTGGTCTTAATTGACAGCCAACCTGTACTCTAGGTTTGTGCCAGAGATGATGAACTTGAGTTTTCTGCTTCCCAGTTCTTGTCATTGGATTGTATGAAATAAGATTTTTTTGTGATTTACCAAAGTAAATTTTTTAGAAGTTTGGAAGCATGTGCAAGTTTAGAAGAATTTTACAAGTCATCTTTGAGATACTTAAATTGTCTCTTTGCATTAGTCCAGCCTGGCAGGTACCTGGAAAGCATGATGAGTTTCTTCATAGGGCTGTTCATACTGAACTATACATTGTGGTTACATGCGTGGGCTGCAAACAGGAGGAACATAAGAAATTTACTGATATTGAAACCATCTTTCATTAGACTGTTGATGTCCCTGAAGATTGGGAATTTTTCATCTTATTCCCTGTTGTAGCCCTAGTATCTGGCATTTGGTAGGAACTCAATGAATTTGTAGAGTGATTTATTAACTGTATTGCAAACTGTTCCCTTATAAAGCATAACTTGGATGTTATCAGCATCCAAGGCATGACCACAGGTTTGTTTTTATCTAATCAGTACTGTAAAACTTATAACTGATAATTTTATTCTGTTTTTTTTTTTTTCTTTATTGGGCAGACCCCAGAATCACAGGAGATTCAGAGAGACTCCCAGATAACGTTATTCTTTTATTTAATGATTGGCAATTGCCATAGATAGGCCATCTCTAGCAAACGGACCTAGCTGCACACTTTTAAAAAAAATTTTTCACACTGTTTGTACTTTAATCTTAGTCACAGCGCCTATTTATTTTCCTTTTACCTTGTTTTTGTTTTTATTTATCCTTTTTGTTCCTGGATTTTCTATACTTTAAAAAAAATTCTCCAATTAATATTATAGAAAAGTTGAGATATTAATAAGAATCTCCAAATATTTAGCTTATATTCAGATTAAACTATACTACTAAGAGCCTTCTCTCTTACTTAATGGTGATTTATAAACACTAGCCAGAGAAGAGGCTTTTTAAAAAACACGATATCTCAAATATTTTATTTTCATTTTAAACATAAAAATGTGTACGTATTTTTAAATCTTTGCCCTCTGGGCAGCATGGATCACCTATTTCATATCTTGTTGAATTATATAACTTCCTGTTTGAAATCAGGACTTGAAAAACACTAATTATAGACCCTTATGTTTTTGTGATTTACATCCCCCCTCATCTGTTAAAGTTGTCCCACACATATTTATTTTGCTGCTACTTTAAAGCCTTTCCTCTTTATTAAATTTTTAAAAGCATGTGTTATCGAGCAAGGGGCTCACTGCCCAAAGCGCCTAGACACCAATAGTATGGCACTGGTTTTTGAGAAAAGAAAGGGCTTTATTGTGAGGTCAACTGGCAAGGAGACAGGAGGCAGGACTCAATTCTGCCTTCCCAAGTGGGTGTTAGGTCAAACTTCTATGGGTTACAGAGGGGAGTTTAGTGTGCAAAAGCACTGGGAGGGCAGGTTTCACTGGAGGACCTTAAACCTGGCCATTTAGGATAAGGTTTGGAATGGTGGATTTCAGCACCAGATCTTTCTGGGCAACGGGCCCCTTACTTCTAAAAGGATTCTGGGATTCAGGCTTCGGTCTAGTCCTAGCCTTCTTGTTTCCACAGGGAGGAAACATTGGCTCTTTGTGTTATAGGAGGTGAAACCCTTTTCTGTTGCACATGCCCTGTCTACATGACTTGCAATTTGTGCTCTGCTGCATCTGCAGGACAACTTAAGCAATGCTTAAGCCATAGAGGTGAACTGGGTTGAGCTGCCCTGTTGGTTACACATGCGAGTATTTTAGTAAATACATACTCTTTTGTGTCCTTGTATTTCAATGATATTTAATGAAGTATGTAATTAAAACAACAAGCATAACCTGTGTAAACTAGATTTGGGGACAGAAACAAATGGCTCATCTGGTTGGGACAGAAGTGCTCAGGTGTTTTACAGTGGCTCTCAGTCACTCTGGCATGTGCCAGTACCTTATGCTGAGGTCATAGAATGTGGAAGCCCATTAAGGGAAGGGTTAGTAAAGAGAGCTTCTGTGGCTTGCAGGGCCTCTGAAAAGTGCACTCTGTTCAGGCTTGAAGAAATTTTGTGAAATTAAGAAGAAATCCTATCTAAATTATGTTTGTCATAATCTGGGCTTATATACCTAGTGGCTTTCCTGTTATTAAAGAGAACAACAGACTTCTCTAACTACAGAAGAACTTCTCTGAAACTGGTGATTTTAGGGGGCTGAGAAGAAAGAGGCAAATGAGATGGTGTCTCTGAAGTGGTTATTTCAAAGCCAAATTTTAGATGCACTTCACATGCAGAGAGTGTGAATTGACTGGATCCTCAATAGGGTTCAGTCTAATCCTTTTCTGCTCTCAATGTATGGGAAAGAGTCGCATCACAGGATGCTGGCAAGACCTTGCTGGCGTGACATAGGCTTCAGTTTCCTATGTCTTGCCCCTGGGGAATCAGTGAAAACAAGGTTCATCATTCCTCTAATAGATTAAAATTTTTTTCTTGATTAACTTCACTGTGGAGTTGGCAAGAGTTGTTATCTGTTAATCAAAACTGTTTAAATAAAAAAAAAAAAGATCAAACTTTGAGTCTTTTCTCATTCTCTGGCTCCTGGGTTGGGAATTAGCTGATCATTTTAGGCCTGGTTTCTGACATGAAGCTGTCAAGATGGCGCTTCCTGTTAATTACTTTTTATTGTATTTAAGACACTTAAATAACTCTTCTTGTGATTTAGTCGTCTATGTAATTAGCTGCAGTGATTAAAATCTCCTCCTTTCATTCTTGCCAGAGCCTTCTTGAAGAGTGAGATTTTCTGGGGTGACCTTTTTCTGTGCTGGACTTCCCAATTACTTTGAGCTCCAATTTGGCAAACCCTTAGAATCCATTAACTCCTTGCTCGTGCCTTTCTGCATATCACATTTTCAAAGAAAAATGTTAGAAGAAAATGTGTTCACATTTAGAAAGGAACATCTACAAAGTATAACTAGGGTTAAGCCGTACACATACACATACTCCTTCCCACCACCACCTCACCCTTCATTCATGGAAAACTGTCACACATCCAGAAGATACAGAGTCACTGAGGTACTTCCCTATTATTTCCCATTATGTGAAGTATTTCAGGACAATAGGAAACAATACACATGGCCCATTTTGTGAAAGTTAAAGAATGGCACAGAGATGGAACTATGGAAAGTGAGCAACTGAAAATTCCTGTTTATTTTCTGCACAAGATCACATCTTTTCAGACAGGTGACTTTGTTTTTTCTGTTTATTTTTCTCGTATTTTCCTTCTGTTGCTCCCTTGCATTGCTCCTTTTCCTTGACGTATGCATCGCTACTGCCACCCGCCTTGACGGCTGTCAGAGCATGAGACCTTGCTACCAGAGGTACTGTCCAAGTTCTGTGGGAGCTTGGGACATCTTAGATAACCTCTTTCCCCTAATGATTGCCATGCAGCAGTTTCAGGCCATCTTTATGAACGTCCTTTCTGTCTGTTTGGATTCTTTATGGATAGAGCTTACCTTTATTGTATTTGTGGGAACCAGGCTATTAAATTTGCAAAGAATAAGAGTACATTTGCTTTTGCCTTTTCTTTGGTTCTAATTTGCAGGGATACTTTTTCCCCCAGCTGTTCTATTAGTGACTGAAGCATTAGGTTAGGTCTTATCCTTACTCCTCTAGAATAATCCTTTTTTAATCCTAGTTTGGTTTTTCTCAGTCACAGTAGGAATAAGTGTCATACAGCCCCCAGCTTTTCTGACTACAGTTCTATAGCTTTGAGGTTTTCACTGTTAGCCAAACCTCCTATCTCTCAGAGTTTTCAATTCTTAAAACATTACTATTATCTAACTTTCAAGCTACACTTGGGGAAAAAAAAGTGGCCTCTGGAATCCCTCTTTTCTGGCCTAGTCATCTTACCCAGAGAGTCCCACAGCATTCCGAAGTTCCTTTTCAGCACATTAGAAAGTATGGTGACAGTGTTAATAATGGCAGTGGCTCTGCCAGGAGGTAGGGTCTGCATCATAGCCAATGCTTTTTCTCCACAGATTGATGACTTACACTTCATCATATTCAATGAAATGGAGTGCCAAGCCCCCTTCCTGCCCTGCTTTGAAGGAACACATGACACTAGAATGAGCGTTGTTGGTTTTTTACACTTAAATCAGAAACAAACCACTAACCAACTCAACCCAAGCCTTCCCCCTTCCCGAAAAGAGCAGTTTAGATTGTTTTCTGGAAATGGTAGGCTGCTTGGTTAATATAATCATGCTGCTTCTCCTGTGTTGAATAGTAGAAGTGTGGCTATCCATTCTGAGGACATCAGAAACCTCTGTGGCATTTAGTTAAAAATACTAGAAAGAAGTAGTTGAATAACTAGGTCTGTCTTCTGCCAGCTCAAGTATAGCAATCACTTTAAGAGACTTGTCCCATAAAACACTGTAAGAAGGAACTTGGCTGTTGCACAGGGTTCAGGATTACAGTCAGGAAAATATTGTTGAGTTTCAGACAAATCTATCTCTTTTGTTCAAATATTTCGTGGCTGGCTATCTATGGAAATCTCATACTGCCAAGTCTTGTTTCCTTAAAAATGTGGTTTCAGATTACTTTATTACCATCATTTCTAGGTGGAAGTTCAATTTAGTCTTTCATAATGGCACCCTTGAATCCTACAAATCAGCAAAATCCTTTACTGAGGTATGTGAGAGCTTCTTTTCCCCTTTTTACTTTTTATACTATCAGTTGAGTCGAGTGCCAAGCTGTAGATAGATGACTTGAATATTTACTGCACTGATTTTTGGGACACTCCCCCTTGTCAGTTTCCCAAAGCATACCACGGAGAGCCCAGGAGAGAGTGAGGCTTTTCTCCAAATCTATTTATATTGTAACTTTTGCTTCATGTCTCATTGTAATGTTTCTCTAAATATTTTAAAACCTCCTTTGCATTTTTGTTCTATATTCAAGGAGATATCTTCAACTTGATCTTCCAGGTTATATGTTTAGCCAGATGGCCGGCCAGCCATGCATATTGACTTATTTTCATTCATCTGCACTCTCTTTCTTACTCATTCATCTCGCTTATTCATTTAGCCACTCACTCATTAGTTCATTTATCAAGTATTAGTGGAATGCTTTGGTGTGTACTAAGGGACTGTGTTAGGCATCACGAATATATTGATAATTCTAAAATTGAAATGATTTCTATGCTTATAAAATTTACAGACTTTTCTTTTAATCGAGCCCATTTTATTGATTTTTCTTTCAGCATTTATATTTAAATTTTTGTTCTTCTGTGTTAATAGCACCCTGTTCTTAGTTTATGAATGCGATTTGTCTCTAATATCTCTGAGAACATTTAAAATTAAAAGAAATAACACCCTCGACTGGGCACAGTGGCTAACACCTGTAATCCCAGCACTTAAGGAGGTAGAGGTGGATTGCTTGACCCCAGGAGTTCAAGACCAGCCTGGGCAATATGGTGAAACCCTGTCTCAACTAAAAATACCAAAAAAATTAGCTGAGCTTACTGACGTATGCCTGTTACCCAAGTACGTGGGAGGCTGAGGCATGAGAATTGCTTTAAACTCCAGAGATGGAGGTTGCAGTGAGCCGAGATTGTGCCACTTCACTCCAGCCTGGGTGGCAGAGTGAGACTCGGTCTCAAAAAAAAAAAAAGCCTGGGCAAAATACTTCCCGTCTGTAATCCTAGCATTTTGGAAGGCCAAGGCAGACAGATCTCTTGAGGTCAGGAAAATTAGCTGGATGTGGTGGCAGGCACCTGTAATCCCAGCTACTAGTGAGGCATGAGAATTATTTGACCCAGGAGGCAGAGGTTGCAGTGAACCAAGATCGCACTAGTGTACTCCAACCTGGGTGGGTGACAGAGCAAGACTCCTCTCAAAAAGAAAGAAGAAGAAAGCCAGGCACCATGGCACATGCCTGTAATCCCAGCACTTTCGGAGGCTGAGATGGGCGGTTCACCTGAGGTCATGAGTTCAAGACCAGCCTGGCCAACATGGTGAAACCTCATCTCTACTAAAAAAACACAAAAATTAGCCGGTTGTGGTGACGCATGCCTATAGTTCCAGCTACTCAAGAGGCTGAAGCGGAAGAATTGCTCAAACTTAGGAGGTGGAGGTTGCAGTGAGCTGCGGTAGTGCCACTGCACTCCAGTCTGGGCGACAGAGCGAGACTCAGTTTCAAAACAAACCAAAAAGACAAAGAAAAAGAAGTAACGCCGTCTTCTGTTTATCTGTTTCCTCTTAGATTAAATGTTGTCCTGATTTTGTTCCTTTTCTTTGATAAATCCTTGAATATTTGTAAACTTTCATCTGCATTTATGAAGGAACACATTTGCCAATTAGGGTAGACATGGTGTTTCTCTGCAGGGAAGTAGATCTACTTCCCTTGGACAGCTTCATCACAAAAGTTGGTAGGTAGGCAGGTAGTATCAGAGGCAGACTTCCTTGAAGGCTGCTCAAAAGTATCTGGTCTTGCAGCAGCGAGGAGGCAAGCAAATTATAGACCTCATTGAAATTGTAGAGGGAGATAGGGCTCTGGCAGAGCACTTTTATGCGTTTTCCAGGATTGTGGTGCGAGTGAGGGCTGGGGGTTGACTGGGATGTGCTCTGCAGAAGCTGTCTCAAATGCTGTGGCCACATATCCATCTAAGGTTCTTCCCATGTTAAAGTAAGGGACAGTTTTGCAGTATATAGACTTAAAAAGAAAAATCTGAGTATAACATTGAGAAATCTACAGCAGTAACTTCCTTTAGCGTAAGTTGTGACTATTTTGTGGCTTCGAGAACGCTAATGCTTTCCACTATGTTACAGGTAAGCTTGGTAGCAAGCTGAAAGTGTAATTGGAAGAGCTGTGAAGACACATCCTTTAGTATTAAAACAATGGGTTAATGAATCGTCTCTGTTAGAAGCAAAGTCCTCTAGTACCTCCTCTAGAGGAGGAGAAGGCTTGAGGGCCCAGGGTTTAAGGCTGCTCTGCTAGTAAAGATTTTACTGTGCTTATATTTTTATTAGGCTTGTTTTTACTAGTGCCTGGGCTACAAAATTCCATAGGGTTTACTTAAGTGGTCTGCCCATTACCCTACTTTTCTCACAAGCTCTTTTTGTTCAGGGTTTTCTGTGCGGTTTTGTGGTAAGTAGATGATACCAGTTACACCTATACTTTTTCCAGGTATCAAAACCCTTTGCTCCTAGCTACTCTGTGGGCATCACAGGGAAGTGGAGGAGATTCTGGCAGGCTGGACAAGCTCTTCTGAGTGTGGTTTCTAATGAATTGCTCCGATGATGACCCTAAAGCCTACTCACTGTGGTGCTTTGTATTTGTTGATAAAGGCCCTTGGAATGCTCTTAATTCTTAATATTTGTGCTACCATTTCTCCAGCGATCTGACCCCATCTGCTTTCTGCCTTTCAGTGTTTGCAGACTTTCTGATATGCTGCTAACACACATTCTTGTTTTCCAGCTTCATTAGGGCTTTGTTGGTTTTTTTGTGTGTTTGTTTTGAGACTGTGTCTCACTCCAGGCTGGAGTGCAGGGGTGTGATCTCAGTTCACTGCAACCTCCACCTCCCGGGTTCAAGCGATTCTCTTGCCTCAGCCTCCTGAGTAGCTGGGATTACAGGTGCCTGCCACCATGCCTGTGAATTTTTGTATTTTTAGTAGAGATGGGGTTTTCCCATGTTGGCCAGGTTGATCTTGAACTCCTGACCTCAAGTGATTCAGCCTGTCTTGGCCTCCCAAAGTGCTGGGATTACAGATGTGAGCTACTGCGCCCAACCAGGGCTTTATTCTTTTCCATACCTGTTCTGCTCTTATTTCAGGGAACCTTGTAAAGGATGGCATTTGGACATAAGTTCTCAGTAGATCTTGCTGACCTCCCACTAGCATTCTCTTTATTTACTTATTTGTTTATTATTTATTTATTGGATAGTGCCATTGATGTGATAAGGAAAGGGGGCATTTGACATATTTGACATGGTTACCAATAAGCAAATCTTCTGGGTCTTTTCTACGCCATTTCTCAGCCCCCTTCTCTTTATAATTCCTGTGGTCGGCACAGCACAGAGTGTTAAGGGAATTAGGAATGGAATTTTAATAGATTTTTCTAATTCCCAGTAGTGATTCAGCTTAAAAGGGATTGGCTCCACTTCATACTGACTGATCTTCTAAAAAGTGATAAAAATTGTAGTAACATTTTCAAAAGAAAATAGGGGGCAATTGCCTATTATTTCATCCTGCTAATATAATAGCTCCTATTTTGGGGGTATTTATTTTTAGCGCTGAGTGCATTTTTTTCTTTTTAAGAATATAAAATTTAGAAGTAGAAAAACTTGGGCCACTTAGCATAACGTTGAGATAAAGTCTAAAGCAGACTATTGTTTATATTAAGATTCTAT
>NW_016107534.1:2196721-2207941 GCF_001604975.1 Cebus imitator
TTTTGAGACAGGGTCTCACTCTGTCACCCAGGCTGGAGTGTAGCAGTGCAGTTGTCACTCACTGCAGCCTCAATTTCTCTGGGCTCAGGTGATCCTCCCACCTTAGCCTCCCTAGTAGCTAGGACCACAGCTGCATGCCACCCTGCCTGGCTAGTTTTTGTATTTTTTGTAGAGACAAGATTTGCCATGTTCCACAGGCTGGTCTCGAACTCCTGGGCTCAAGCAGTCCTCCCATCTTGGCCTCCCAAATTACTGGCATTACATCATGAGCCACTGTGCTGGTCCTGGATGTTTTTTTAAATGTAGACTTTGGAAGTAAATAGGACTGAGGTATAAACCTCAGCTCTGCTGTTAGGTACCTTGTAATCCTGGGCCTTAGTTTTTTTTTTTTTTTTTTTTTTTTTTTGTTGGAGTCGTAATAGTATACCTCATAAGGATATTGAGAGGATTATAGGTGATACTGCATTTTAAATGTTTACCATAGTGACTAAGACTTAATAATCAAATACTTAAGTGAGCCCTAAGCCTCTCCAGGGAACTGCTCACCATTGACCTAATTTTAAAATCTAACAGTCCCTTCCATCTTTTCTCTGCCCTCTTTCCCACTTCTCTCTCACATGTTCAACTATTTCTTTAAGCTCAAATTTTATTTTATATTTTGTTCTTTTTCTTCATCACACTTCCTGTGGCCAACTCGTCCACTAAACGGTATTGTTTCCTAACAGAGTCTTATAAGGATAAATTTAATAAGTAGTATCTACCCAAAGTTTAATTTAAAAAACAAAACAAAATGCCTCATTGGATTATGGTTGTGGACTTTGTTTACTGGACCATTTTATTGTTCCATTGGAGGAACTTTGGTTTGTATTCATCTCCTCACATCACTTTTTCAATTTTCACGATGGCGAATTGCATTCATTTTCTCCCTAATGTGTACTATGTTTCCTTAAGACAGTAATGATTGATAAGCACTTGCATACAGGTGGAAGTAATGGATATGCATGAGTAATGCTTAAGGTTTCAGAAAGCTGTTAAGCATGTCTACCATTTAGTAGGCACACAATTTATTCTTTAATAAAAACAGTTTATTGGATACCTTTCAAACCAAGAGGCATGCTAACCAGCTACTTCCCTGGGTATGTTTGCTCTAGCTAGTAAGCTAGCTGTCTACTTGTTATTTTCATCAAAAGGCACAGGGCTACCAAATTAGTGTTTTAGGAAATGTATTTACCCCTCACCTGAAAAGTCTTATTCAAAGCCAAAGTCTGTGGAGCTTTTAGAATGGCCCTTTCTGCTGTGATACCTTAGTTAATTTTTCTAACTTTAGTGAAAATGTGTTTAAAACAGTGAAACAGGCGGGTGCAATGGTTCACGCCTGTAATCCCAGCACTTTGGGAAGCCAAGGCGGGTGGATCACCTGAGGTCAGGAGTTTGAGACCAGCCCGGCAAACATAGTGAAACCCCATCTCTACTAAAATTACAAAAATTAGCAGGGCGTGGTAGTGTGTGCCTGAAAATCTAGTTACTCAGGAGGTTGAGTCAGGAGAATCCCTTGAACCAATGAGGCAGAGGTTGCAGTGAATGGAGATTGTGCCACTGAACACCAGCCTGGGCTACAGAGCAAGACTGCGTCTCAAAAACAAACAGGCCAGGCGTGGTGGCTCACACTTGTAATCCCAGCGCTTTGGGAGGCCATGGCGGGTGGATCACCTGAGGTTGGGAGTTCAAGACCAGCCTCACCAACGTGGAGAAACCCCATCTCTACTAAAAATGCAAAAAATTAGCCGGGTATGGTGGCACATGCCTGTAATCCCAGCTACTTGGGAGGCTGAGGCAGGAGAATCGCTTGAACCTGGGAGGCGGAGGTTGCAGTGAGCTGAGATTGTGCCACTGCACTCCATCCTGGGCAACAGAGCAAGACTCTGTCTCAAAAAAATAAAAGCAGAAAAACAAAACAAAACAAACAAAGAGGGAAACAAAAGGAACTTGGGAAACTTTGAAGGATTTAGCAAATATTGGGATCTTGGAGGTGAGAATGTATGGTACGATTAGGAGATGTTTAAGAGCATTAGCTTCGTAAAGGGAGGTGGGCTGCCTTCTATCAGATTTCCAGTGTCTTACATGGAGCCTTCTGACTTTCTGATATATCTGCTTACATATAAACTGGGATTCAACAGACTGTTGCTTTAATGTGAGCATCTATTGTGTTCAAAATGTAGTTTAGAAGCCATCACACATCAGGTGAGTAGTAATTGGAACTATATTATAATTCTCACACCATCCCTCTTCCGTCCCAATGAAAAAGGGATCATCTTGGCATTGACTGCAAAATCACCTTTCCTTTTTTTTTCACACCATGAAGCACCTAAACAATTCATTTATTCCTGTCACTACTTTTTCAGAAATTTCCCTCTGAAATGTTTATATTGCTTTATGTGTCACTTAGCACCGCCTGCCGCTGTGGAAAGATCAGATCACTGAATGAAGGTTGACCACAGAGTCTTTGTGGTGCCTTATTGTCTTTCAAAGCAAGGAACCAAAAATACCCCTTCCTTTCCAAGGAGAAGGAGAGAATTTCAAAGCCCTTAAACTTTTGCTGGGCTTATTTGTTATTTGTACTAGAACTATGAATCATTAAGTTAAAAAATACTCTGGTTTCCAATTCTCAGGAAAAATGTTGACTTTTTTTAATGCATTTTTGTTTTCACTTGGTTTTGTAAGTGGGGTCTCATTTTTTTTTTTTTTTAGTAGTGCAATTGGTGGTGTTTACACAGCAAGCAGAGTCCAGTCAGGGAGGCCACAGGACACCTGATAGGCATCTCCAAGGAGTATCTTCATGGGAGCAAACACTCAGGCACCAAGGCGAGTCCAAAGGGGCTGTGGAAAAGGCCCCTGGCTTCTGGCCGTCAGCACAGCCACGGCCCTAATACACAACTAAGGGCCCTTATTGACAAAGGGAAATTGACTGAAAATGGACTCCAAATCACTGCCTGAGACACTTGGGGCCTCCTCCCCAAAGTCCAGGAAGGAAGGGCCCACCAAACTGGGCTCCCCAGCAGGCTCAGGTGTAGAGGTCAAAGTCAATGCATTTGGAGTTGTAGAACTGATCACTGGCGAGTCCAGGTTCTGGCAACAAACACTGTCCGGGAAGTAGCCATCGCTCACCCAGGTCTGCATCTGGGCTCTGGTGAAGAGCCTATGCGGCTCAGCATCCCCCTTATTCTCCCACTTATATTCCCACATCACATCTACCACACCAGCTCCTGGCAACTCTGCTTCTCCTCTCTGGGTAGGGTTTGGGGTCTCCAGTTCCCCCTCCACCCCTTAGCGAACATGTCCAGGGAGGATAGGGGTGTGGGATTATAGGGTCCCAGAGTCTGGCACCCTAAACCCTTTAGCCTCATGGCCAACCATTACCTTGTTTCCTGGTATACGCCAAGGTTGCCCCACGCCATCTGGTCAGCCAGCCCAGAGAGCCAGTCCAGGCACTGCAGGGAACTGGGTTACCTGAGTTCCTTGCTGCTCTCTTTGCCTCCTCCCCGGGGCCCACAGATGTCTCAGTGCCCCAGCCACTGTCTCTCTAGGCAATAGTAGCCCCAAAAGTCCCTCCAAGAATGCTTAGGCACTCATTGGCGTCTGGCCCAAACTGTCCTCCTCTTCCGAATCTGAGGCCTGGCGTGGGGTCTCATTTTTCGAGCTTTTACCTGCAGAAGTTCTGTACTTTGTTTATGCAGTGCAGAGCTAAAGCAGCTGCCACAATCTGGACCTTAGCAACACTGACATTGGGTTTGGTCCAGTTCCTAATGGACTCTGGGGAACAAAAACACTCTCCTGCTTCTGTGATGCCAGCTGGCTAGTATGTAGTAGGCCATAAACCATAATGGACAGGTAGTGGAATTCCTCTTCCTGGGCATCTTTTTCCTTTCTGACCAATACAAAATAAAACTTATCTTGAACTTCTACCCTAAAAAGCAACATGTGTTAAAACAAGTTTCTTCTGACAAATTTTTTCTTATCTAGAATGATTGGATTTGGTAGGAGAATGTAGAGTTATACTTCCAATTAGCTATGGCTTGGTATTGCTCTTGAGTAGAATGATAGTCTTCTAGAATCCAGACAATTACTTCAGTTTCTTCCTCTGAATAAAACACTGATTGTGTATACCTATATTTACATAAACTATAGGGGATGTGAAAATGACTCTCTGGAGCTGCCCCTCTCCATTTTGGACCTTTCTAGACCTCGTTGGTTTGGCTAATTTTGCTTTCACTGTCAGAGCAGATCATTCCAGATGCCATTATGTAATTTTCTGACTTGGGATATGTGTTTGTGTGGGTGGCTGGTTTTGTTTTGTTGTTAAGTGGTGCTTAATGTCAAGCCGATAATAAACTGGGTATGTAGGCTTGGTTTTGTCATAATGGCGACAAGTTAGCTTATCTGTCCTTATTTCTCAGAGAGACAGAGAGCCACCCTTCCCCGCCCCTACGTAATGTCTACGTTTTGCATGGGGCTCTTGTCATCACAGCTGCCTAGGAAGTACAGCATGGCAGTTGGCAGTTCCATTCTGCAGAGACAAAGATGAGGAATCTTCTCTTTGATTGCTATCACGCTGATTGGTTGGCTTCCTGTGCCCTAAATAGAACCAATAGGAATGAGTTTGCTGTTCCTGAAATAATACCAAAGTTTGCTCTGGTCCCTTCCCACATTCTCAGGGTCTTGTTCTTTGGGAAGGCCAGGTGATATGACACATTTATGATGCTGGGGCCTTAGGTTGTATTAGGTCATTCTTGGCCTTTGATTTCTTGAGGAGAGTAATGTTAACTGAGTTTTCTGTCTGGGTAGTTTTTCCCAAAACTTGATAGAATCACCTGGAGCACTTACAAAAAATAGTGGTGCCCAAATTTAAAATCTAAGTACTGAGGCTTGATGTTTTATCAGTGTAAATCTTCACCCTTAGAGGCTCTTGTTTTATTTGTCTGGTGTGGGATCTGGCATTAGTGTTTCATGTGGTGATTCTGAGGTGCACCTAATATCGTTAACCACTGAGAAAGGGAATCTAAAGGAAACAGGAAGTGTCAAAACCAACAATCTCTGCTCTCAGATTAGGTCTGCAGCATTGATACAGGTAATAGGAGGAATAAGAAAGACCTTACAAATGTTTATGTTCTCAGATCACTTTTACAACTCCATTAATTTCTCCAATAGCAGCTCTGTTTGGAAAATGTACATGATGGCAGAGCAGTGGAGGGGCCAAGGGGGAGATGGTTATTTCTAGTTCTGCCTCTAGGTTAAAGTGTGACCTTGCAAGTCAGTTAACCTCTTTTCCTAAAGCTCTTAGCTGGCCTTTTTTGAAAGTGGCATAAACGTTACTATCAACATTATGCTTCCTTAACATGTGCCTGCTTAGTAATGTAAAATTCCTTCAGACCTCATCTCAGGTCCTTGGTAGAGGGGGTTTCACTGGTGGGAAAGTTTGTGGGTGAGACAAGCAGTAGCAAAAGCCGCAAGTTTCCTGTTGGCTGTAACGTCTAGCTGTAGATTTTTCCTTTTGTAGCTCTTGCTTCCTGGGCTCTTGATGTAAGTGATTAGGCCTGCTTGGAAGTCTGGATTTACAAAAGTCTGCTTAAGGTGCTTGCTCTTCGTTAATGTAATCAGACTTTACCCAAATAGTTAATTCTTAGTGATCGCCACCAGTTAACTCAGTGCCCTGATTGCCCTTAGCCACTGATGTGACCTTAGTTAAATTACTTACCTAGCAGTGGTGTAGTGGAACGGTGGTGTAGTGAATTTGGAGCTGTAAGGTTCCTTTTAGCCCTATCTGATTTTCAGATTCACGGATTTTATTTGGTTAGTGATGTTTATTATTACTGTTGTTTTAAAACACCCTAGAAGGAATCCTTAGGCAGTAAACGGTGTTAATCCCTTTTGTTGTCTCTCCTATTGCTAGCAGTAGGAGAGACCTGTATCTTCAAGTAATAAATATTTGGGGTGATGAAATAAATTCAAGTATAATCATTTTTCAGGCTCTGTGTCAGTTGACGGGTTTGTAAAGACTGAAGCCCATAGTTAAATGTCCAAGAAGCCCTAGAGTTTGTGGTGTTCTATTTCGGGGGATAGACTTATGTATATGAAATTAATAATGTGTATTTTGATGACCAAAGCATAATTATTTGGCAGCCTTTAATCTAAACTTAATATTCTGGAGTAGATTTGCTGTTTTATCTAGATGTAACCCCATTTGTGACCCTAGCTGTTTTCTTTCACAGCTTTCTGAAAGGGGCTTTTATTCAGCCAGCAAGCACAGGTATAACAAACTAGCCAGTGCTATATGTTAAATATCTGGAATATTATCCATATTTATAATATTTTAAGAATTATATCACCTAGTCAGAGAGAACCCTTCAAGGCTGCTTTTCAGGGAGATCTAAATCATTGTATGATGAATTGGCAGAGAAGAGAGAATCAAGAATGAGTATTTCCCTTTTGGTTTGGATCCTTTGAATTGGAACTATCTTCTATACCTCACCCTGTACTGTTGAGGTTTGTGTGTTTGAGTGTGGCTGAGAATCATGGCTTGTGAAGGGATGCTCTTTGCCTGACTGTCTACTTGGTATCATGTTTTGTTTTGTTTTTTGTTTTTGAGACAGAGTCTCACTCTGTTTCCCAGGCTGGGGTGCAGTGGCTCTATTTCGGTTCACTGCAGCCTCCACCTCCCAGGTTCAAGTGATTCTCCTGTCTCAGCCTTCTGAGTAGCTGGGACTACAGGTGGCCGCCACCCCACTCAGCTAATTTTTGTATTTTTCAGTAGAGGCGGGCTTTCATCATGTTGCCAGGCTGGTGATCCTGACCTTAGCTGATTCACCCACCTTGGCCTCACAAAGTGCTGAGATTACAGGTGTGAGCCACTGCCCTCAGCCTCATTTTTTTTTTTTTTTTTTTTTTTTTTTTTGAGACGGAGTTTCACTCTTGTTACCCATGCTGGAGTGCAATGGCGCGATCTCAGCTCACCGCAACCTCCGCCTCCTGGGTTCAGGCAATTCTCCTGCCTCAGCCTCCTGAGTAGCTGGGATTACAGGCACACGCCACCATGCCCAGCTAATTTTTTGTAGTTTTAGTAGAGACGGGGTTTCACCATGTTGACCAGGATGGTCTTGATCTCTTGACCTCGTGATCCACCCGCCTCGGCCTCCCAAAGTGCTGGGATTACAGGCTTGAGCCACCACGCCCGGCCATTTTTTTTTTTTTTTTAATTCAGTGCACCATTCTGTGATATCCTTAAACAATAAGTAGAAGTCTGGAGGCTGTGATTTTCACACGCAGGAACTCAGGGAAAGAAAGAATGGAGTGTATAGGCAGAGCATGGCCATGCCCACTTGTGCTAGGTTGTTGTTTGTCACCATGCTTTGTTTTTAATGCATTTGTTGAAGACTTTTTCAGATTGATAGACTCTGTCTAGCAATAAGACATTAGTATTCATTGTGGATTAGAAGGTAATCCCCACATTGTTCTCCTCACCTTCTGCAGTTTAGCTTTGATTTCAGGACCTAAGAGGTCTTTTTCTAGAAGGTATGCTTCTTTATGTATGTTAGCTCCAAAAGCAGGAGCTAAAGAATGCATTCACTTTTCCTAGGCTGCTAAAGACAAGGACTATGGAAACAGAATCAGACTGTTATTGTTCTAAAACTTCTCTAGATCAAATTTACTTCCCAAGCATGAAGTGTTAACAGCACCCTACCCCCTAGAATATTTGAGGGGACAAAAGAAATTCTGACCTGATTACCAGGACTCTCATCTCCCTTTTAATATGTCTCTAGGAGGTTTTTTGCACTGGAATCCTTTGCCCTGTGATCTTAGGACAATTCCCCATTTGCAGCGTAATTTATAAGTTACCCATTCTCTCTCTCCCCTGTAATAACAGAATTGCTGTGATAGCTATCCAACCAGTTAAAAAAAAATCAGGTAATTCATTTCTAAATTGGAACTTGTTTCTTTTTAATCAGGCTTGTAATGTATTACGGACATCACTCTCGGCATTGGCTACAGAAGTGATTTAATGCTGGGTTTTTAATGACTCCTTCATTAATCCTGGTATTCTGGGATTTAACACTCACTGGCCTTTGACCATTGGAAATGATGAAAACTTTGATTTCATGCATATTGGATAACACTGGGCTGTTGCTGGAGCCATGAATCTTGCTTCTGCAGTGGCATGTGTGATTGAGAGTGTTGCGGATGGATGGGTGCTCTCCCAGGCCATGCACCACTGCTGAAGAGGTGAACACGATATCTTTATCAGCTCAGGGTGACCTCTTCCCAGCACAGTTGCATTTGAAGCAAGAATTTGCCCTGACAGCTTCGTCTCCTAGATCTCTGGACTTGTGAAGTCAGGCTTCACCTTTTCAGCTATTTCCTAAAAGATGCTTTCTTTGAGAACACATCCCTTGATGTCTATATTTTGGATTTTTTTTTCCTTCTAATAAAGTCTTAGAATTTTTTAGTAGAAAGATATTGATAGGACTATGTAGTCCACCTCCCTCACTTTGCAAACAAGGCAGCTGAGTCCAGGAGGAGTGACATAACTAGGGCAAGGCTAATAATAATGAAAATTAATAACAACAGTGACCGCCAGCATGCATAATGCTTACTGTGTGCCAGGCACTATCTAAATGTAGTAATTCATTTTTTCCTCACAAAACCTTCAGGAGGTAACACTGCACAGCAAGTTCAGTGTCCCAACAGCTTCTTTCTGTACCTCCTGCTGCTCTTAAAAGCAGGGAAGGCAGTGTTGGTTGCATTCCTTACTCTCAATGGACGCATTGTGAATGTTGCATGGAAGCGAGGTTCCAGTTTATTGACTATAGAGTCTTATGGCCAGAGTGTTAATACCTTGAATAAATTCCATGTTCTTTCTTCCCTGAAAAAAAAATTATTGCTTAGTGGAGAGGAAGTCACCTTATACTTAGAGCCTTCTCAGAGGCTGTCATATTACAGCATGCTCCCTCAGTTACTTTCTTTTGAACATGTGAATTAGTCACTGATATATGAAGGTCATATTGGCACAATAGTAAAGCAAGAGCTAACTGTTTTTTACACAAACATAGAAATTATTCCTGTCTGACCAACCCCCTCATTACAAGCCTCATGCAAAGTGATTGTAAAGCTAAGGTATAGATTGGCAAACTTTTTTTCAAAGGGCCAGATAGTAAATATTTTCAGCATTCAGAGCCATTTGGTCTCCCTTGCAGCTATTCAGCTCTGCCTTTGTAGTATTAAAGCAGCCATAGATGATATGCAAATAAATGGGTGTGGTGTTCCCATAAAACTTAGCTACAAAAACTGGAGAAGAGTTTGCCTGTCCCTGTCTTAGGTTATGTTGTGGAGATACGAATATACGGTATACTGATAAAATATCAAGGTGAGAGAAAAGTACCTGAAAAAGTGTCTCTATAAATGGTGTATACTCTGGCATTGAATGCACCTATACAGAGTACAGCTTGAACAAAACTTTTCTGAAATGTAATGACTTAAACAAAAAAAAAAGTACTGAACGATGTATAAATATTATTAATAAATATTTTATTTGAATAGTTAGGTATTTAGGATAAATAAGAAACTTCTCCCATTTTTCTAAGCCTCCCTCCAGCCCCAGGGAATTAGGTAGCTCTTTATATATATGCAAGCACATTTTCTTGTAATCTTTTTCTCTATCAAAAGCTCAGTTTATGAGGAGATGGCAGGTTTTGGAAACTGTTTTCAGTACAGTCTGATGGCTTCTCACTTCCTTCTAATTGAGCTGGTCACTGGGGATACAACAGTTCACCACTTCCGTTTGGTGACATCAGCAGCCATCTATCCATTTCTTGCTGATGGTGTTCTTTCCCTGGCTATTTGAATCTGTGAGCATGTCCTTGTTTTTCTGGGTGTCTGCTTCTCATATTTTGTTCAATGCTACCCAAGTCCTGCTATCTAGAACACTTCTGAACCAGTAAAACAGCAGTCTTTCCTGTTGGATTTTTATTAGTTTGCTGCCAGTTTAATTTTCTGATTTCTTTCTAGTGTCTTTCTCCCTTTTATCATTCTCACCAGTTCAGTACTGACTAACCCTTTTCTTTGTATACCTTGTCAAAGTTTTTAATGTGATCTAATCGAAGGCATGTCCCTGCACTATGGATTTTGCTGGTCTACTTGAGACAGTTTTTCTTTATTTTCAGCATGCCCCTTTTCAGATGCATCTGGAATAACAGCTGCATTCCCACTACTGAATAAAATGGGTTAGGAAAGCTTCTCATTGGCAAAGCACCTGGACTCTTTGGCAAGATTGGAGGTAAACTCCAGACCAGATCCATCACCAGGAGGATGGGAGGACCAATTTTTTTATAGGGTGGGGGTAAACCATATGAATGAGGATGTGAGTGAACTGGTGTTACAGAAGCACCATTTGTATCTGTTAAATGTAAGGGATTAGATAATCTGTCATTATGCTAATTCTGGGTAACAGATGGTGGAGAGTTCTGCATCTCAACAGCAGTATTCACCATTGGGGAAATTAGCTTGCACCCAGATCAGCAGTCAGGCAGGAATTCCACTGAGAGATAAACACTACTGGTGATTACATTAGTGTATCCCTCTGAGGTCATCTACACATATGCTGGGTTCCTTCAAATTAGCTGTAGTTTACATATGCTTGGCCATGGCCCTTACTAAGTTACAAGACCTCTTTCCTTCTATCTATAAAGAATTTGAGGTGATTAATTTAGGAAGATCAAGATTGGAAGTAAGTTAGGAATTGTGGCTCAAAGCATTACTGTATCATACAGTTTTTCTTCAAAGAAAGATGCCATACAGATGTCAAAAACATTGTTTGTCCATCTTTAGACATGAACTTCAGAAATGAAATGAGAAGCAGGAACTGGATGCGTTTTTTCTAATTGCCATACCTTATCTTTGGTACAAGATTTAAAAAAAAAAAAAAAGATTTAATTAAGTCCTTCGGCTTCACATTCTCCGAGGGGCTGTCTTGATTCTGTAATTTTTTTTCTCCTTTGTGTTTTTTGGTTTTGGGGTGTTTTGTTTTGTTTTTTTGAGACAAGGTCTCGCTCTGGCTGGAATGCAGTGACATGATCATGGTCCATGACAGCCTTGACCTCCGGGATCCTCCGACTTCACCTTCCCGAGTAGCTGAGACTTCAGGCATGCCATCATGCCCAGCTAATTTTTTTT